>NC_069499.1:362540510-362620600 GCF_027579735.1 Bombina bombina
TGTGCCTTCGGGATCATTAGTGAAGATCCAAATGCGGAAGTAAGGAGCCCCTTGTTCCCTTTGAATATTTTCATAGCTGGATTGATTCCTGTAAAAGATCCCCACTCTAAGATCTGTGCAAATCCAAATCTTAGAGTGGGGATCTTTTACAGGAATCCGTTCAGCTACGAAAATATACGAAGGCAACAAGTCACTCCTTACTTCCGCATTTGGATCCTCACTAACAATATGAATGCGATCTGAATGCACATCCCTAGAAGATACCAAGCAAACAAGGAAATTTTTATACTAGAATTAGAAAGATTTTTAAAATTGCATGCTTTATCTGATTCATTAAAGATAAAATTTGGGTTTCATGTCCCTTTAATTGTATAATTTTTATTTTGTTTAAAATACAAAATGTAGCAGGAGAATTCGTTTTGAGTGTCTAATTTTATTTTACATTTTTTTTTTAAGCATTCAACCCGTATAATCAGTAGTTATATAAGATGCATTTCTTTCATGTAATTAGCAAGAGTCCATGAGATAGTGACGTATGTGATATACAATCCTACCAGGAGGGGCAAAGTTTCACAAACCTCAAAATGCCTATAAATACACCCCACACCACACCCACAATTCAGTTTTACAAACTTTGCCTCCTATGGAGGTGGTGAAGTAAGTTTGTGCTAAGATTTCTACGTTGATATGCGCTTCTTAGCATTTTGAAGCCTGATTCCTCTCAGAGTACAGTGTTTGTCAGAGGGATGTGAAGAGAGTATCACCTATTGATTCTATGATTTTCCTCATGGGAAATCTTTTCAAAGGATCTCTGTTATCGGTCGTAGAGATTCATCTCCTACCTCCCTTTTCAGATCGTCGATATACTCTCATATTCCATTACCTCTACTGATACTTTTTCAGTTCCAGTGTGGCTATCTACTATATGTGGATGGGTGTCTTTCAGTAAGTATGTTTTCATTACTTAAGACACACTCCGCTATGGTTTGGCACTTTATGCATTAATATAAAGTTCTAAATATATGTATTGTATTTATATTTTGCCATGAGTCAGGTTTATGTATATTTCCTTTTGCAGACTATCAGTTTCAAAATTGGGAACCATATTTAGGAAGTTATTTTTATCTTACCTGGGGTATAGTCTTTTCTTCAAATCGACTGCTTTTTCATTAATTTTCGCGGGCACAATTAGGCTCGCGAGGTCGCAAAAACATAATTTATGTAAGAACTTACCTGATAAATTCATTTCTTTCATATTGGCAAGAGTCCATGAGCTAGTGACATATGGGATATACAATCCTACCAGGAGGGGCAAAGTTTCCCAAACCTCAAAATGCCTATAAATACACCCCTCACCACACCCACAATTCAGTTTAACGAATAGCCAAGCAGTGGGGTGATAAAGAAAGGAGTAGAAAGCATCAACAAAGGAAATTTGGAAATAATTGTGCTTTATACAAAAAAATCATAACCACCATAAAAAGGGTGGGCCTCATGGACTCTTGCCAATATGAAAGAAATGAATTTATCAGGTAAGTTCTTACATAAATTATGTTTTATTTCATGTAATTGGCAAGAGTCCATGAGCTAGTGACATATGGGATATCAATACCCAAGATGTGGAGTCTTCCACTCAAGAGTCACTAGAGAGTGAGGGACTAAAACAAAAACAGCTATATTCCGCTGAGAAAATAATCCACAACCCAAAAATAAGTTTATTTTCACTTTTGAAAGAAAAAAACTTAAATCAAAAGGCAGAAGAATCAAACTGAAACGGCTGCCTGAAGAACTTTTCTACCAAAAACTGCTTCCGAAGAAGCAAATACATCAAAATGGTAGAATTTAGTAAATGTATGCAAAGAGGACCAAGTGGCTGCTTTGCAAATCTGATCGACTGAAGCTTCATTCTTAAAAGCCCATGAAGTAGAGACTGATCTAGTAGAATGAGCTGTAATTCTCTGAGGCGGGGTTTGACCAAATAAGCTTGATGAATCAAGTTTCAACCAAGAAGCCAAGGAAACAGCAGAAGCTTTCTGACCTTTCCTAGGACCAGAAAATAAAACAAATAGACTAGAAGTCTTCCTGAAATTTTTAGTAGCTTCCACATAATATTTCAAAGCTCTTACCACATCCAAAGAATGTAAGGATCTCTCCAAAGAATTCTTAGGATTAGGACATAAAGAAGGGACAACAATTTCTCTACTAATGTTGTTAGAATTCACAACCTTAGGTAAAAATTGAAAAGAAGTCCGCAAAACTGCCTTATCCTGATGAAAAATCAGAAATGGAGACTCACAAGAAAGAGCAGATAGCTCACAAACTCTTCTAGCAGAAGAGATAGCCAAAAGCAACAACACTTTCCAGGAAAGTAGTTTAATGTCCAAAGAATGCATAGGTTCAAAGGGAGGAGCCTGTAAAGCCCTCAGAACCAAATTAAGACTCCGAGGAGAAATTGACTTAATGACTGGCTTAATACGAACTAAAGCCTGTACAAAACAGTGTATATCAGGAAGTATAGCAATTTTTCTGTGAAATAAAACAGAAAGAGCAGAGATTTGTCCTTTCAAGGACCTTGCAGACAAACCCTTTTCCAGACCATCCTGAAGAAACTGCAAAATTCTAGGAATTCTAAAGGAATGCCAGGAAAATTTATGAGAACACCATGAAATGTAAGCCTTCCAAACTCTATAATAAATCTTTCTAGAGACAGATTTACGAGCTTGTAACATAGTATTAATCACTGAATCAGAGAAGCCTCTATGACTTAGAACTAAGCGTTCAATTTCCATACCTTCAAATTTAATGATTTGAGATCCTGATGGAAAAACGGACCTTGAGATAGTAGGTCCGGCCGTAACGGAAGTGGCCAAGGCGGGCAACTGGACATCCGAACCAGATCCGCATACCAAAACCTGTGTGGCCATGCTGGAGCCACCAGCAACACAAAAGACTGTTCCATGATGATTTTGGAAATCACTCTTGGAAGAAGAACTAGAGGCGGGAAGATGTAAGCAGGTTGATAACACCAAGGAAGTGTCAGTGCATCCACTGCTTCCGCCTGAACATCCCTGGACCTGGACAGCTATCTGGGAAGTTTCTTGTTTAGATGAGAGGCCATGAGATCTATCTCTGGAAGCCCCCACATCTGAACAATCTGAGAAAACACATCTGGATGGAGAGACCACTCCCCTGGATGTAAAGTCTGGCGGCTGAGATAATCCGCCTCCCAATTGTCTACACCTGGGATATGCACCGCAGAGATTAGACAGGAGCTGGATTCCGCCCAAGCAAGTATCCGAGATACTTCTTTCATAGCTTGGGGACTGTGAGTCCCACCCTGATGATTGACATAAGCCACATTTGTGATATTGTCTGTCTGAAAACAATTGAACTGTTCTCTCTTTAGTAGAGGCCAGAACTGAAGAGCCCTGAGAATTTCACAGAGTTCTAAAATATTTATTGGTAATCTCGCCTCTTGAGATTTCCAAACCCCTTGTGCTGTCAGAGACCCCCAATCGGCTCCCCAACCTGAAAGACTCGCATCTGTTGTGATCACAGTCCAGGTTGGGCGAACAAAAGAAGCCCCTTGAACCAAACGATGGTGATCTATCCACCATGTCAGAGAGTGTCGTACATTGGGATTCAAGGATATTAATTGTGATATCTTTGTATAATCCCTGCACCATTGATTCGGCATACAAAGCTGTAGAGGTCTCATGTGAAAACGAGCAAAGGGGATTGCGTCCGATGCTGCAGTCATGAGACCTAAAACTTCCATGCACATAGCCACTGAAGGGAATGACTGAGACTGAAGGCGCCGGCAGGCTGCAACCAATTTTAAACGTCTCTTGTCTGTTAGAGACAGTCATGGACACTGAATCTATCTGGAAGCCTAAAAAGGTGACCCTTGTCTGAGGAATCAAGAAACTTTTTGGTAAATTGATCCTCCAACCATGTTTCCGAAGAAACAACACTAGTTGATTCATGTGAGATTCTGCAGTATGTAAAGACTGAGCTAGTACCATGATATCTTCCAAATAAGGAAACACCGCAATACCCTGTTCTCTGATTACAGATAGTAGGGCACCCAGAACCTTTGAAAAGATTCTTGGAGCTGTTGCTAGGCCAAATGGAAGAGCAACAAATTGGTAATGCTTGTCTAGAAAAGAGAATCTCAGAAACTGATAGTGTTCTGGATGAATCGGAATATGAAGGTATGCATCCTGCAAGTCTATTGTGGACATATAATGTCCTTGCTGAACAAAAGGCAGAATAGTCCTTATAGTCACCATCTTGAAAGTTGGTACTCTTACATAACGATTCAAATTTTTCAGATCCAGAACTGGTCTGAACAAATTTTCCTTCTTTGGTACAATGAATAGGTTTGAATAAAACCCCAAACCTTGTTCCTGAAGACTCCAGGTCTGAAACACACTTCAGAAAAGCCTGAGCTTTTACTTGATTTACAGGAATGTGTGAGAGAAAAAATCTTCTCACAGGAGGTCTTACTTTGAATCCTATTCGATACCCTTGAGAGACAATGCTCTGAATCCAATGATTTTGGACAGATTTTATCCAAAAATCCTTGAAAAACCTTAATCTGCCCCCTACCAGCTGAGCTGGAATGAGGGCCGCACCTTCATGCGGACTTAGGGGCAGACTTTGGTTTCCTAAATGGCTTGGATTTATTCCAATTTGAGGAAGGCTTCCAACTGGAAGCAGATTCCTTGGGAGGAGGATTGAGTTTTTGTTCCTTATTCTGACGAAAGGAACGAAAACGGTTAGAAGCCTTAGATTTACCCTTAGGTTTTTTATCCTGAGGCAAAAAACTCCTTTTCCTCCAGTGATAGTTGAAATAATAGAATCCAACTGAGAACCAAATAAATTATTACCTTGGAAAGAAAGAGATAGTAATCTAGATTTAGATGTCATATCAGCATTCCAAGATTTAAGCCACAAAGCTCTTCTAGCTAATACAGCTAAAGACATGGATCTAACATCAATTTTGATAATATCAAAAATGGCATCACAAATAAAATGATTAGCATGTTGCAGTAAGCGAACAATGCTAGATACGTCAGAATCCAATTCATGTTGCGCTAAGTTTTCCAACCAGAAAGTTGATGCAGCCGCAACATCACCCAAAGAAATAGCAGGTCTGAGAAGATGACCTGAATATAAATAGGCCTTCCTTAGATAAGATTCAAGCTTCCTATCTAAAGGATCCTTAAAGGAATTGCTGTCTTCCATAGGAATAGTGGTGCGTTTAGCAAGAGTAGAAATAGCCCCATCAACTTTGGGGATCTTTTCCCAAAACTCTATAGATTTTGCTGGTAAAGGATACAATCTTTTAAACCTTGAAGAAGGGACAAAGGAAGTACCTGGCTTATTCCATTCCCTAGAAATCATATCAGAAATAGCCTCAGGAATGGGAAAAACACCTGGGGAAACCACAGGAGGTTTAAAAACAGCATTTAAACGTTTATTAGACTTAACGTCAATAGGACTGGTTACCTCAATATCCAAAGTAATTAACACTTCTTTTAATAAAGAACGCATATACTCTATTTTAAATAAATAAGTAGATTTGTCAGTGTCAATATCTGAGGAAGGATCTTCTGTTTCAGATAGATCCTCAGCAGAAGAGGATGAATTATTATGTTGTTGGTCATTTGAAATTTCATCAGCTAAATGAGAAGTTTTAAAAGACCTTTTACGTTTATTAGAAGGTGGAAATGCAGACAAAGCCTTCATAATAGATTCAGAAACAAATTCTTTAAAATTTACAGGTATATCATGCACATTAGAAGTTGAAGGAACAGCAACTGGCAATGTACTATTACTGATAGAAACACTATCTGCATGTAAAAGTTTATCATGACAACTATTACAAATGACATTCGGTGGAATAATTTCTACAATTTTGCAACAAATGCACTTAGCTTTGGTAGAACCGATGTCAGGCAGCAATGTTCCAGCAGAAACTTCAGAGACAGGATCGGATTGGGACATCTTGCTCAATGTAAAAGAAAAAACAACATATAAAGCAAAATTATCTATTTCCTTAAATGACAGTTTCAGGAATGGGAAAAAATGCAAAAGCATAGGCCTCTTGATAGAGAAGAAAGCAGGAGGCCAACATGAATGGGGTATTGAAATAATGAAAAAAATTTGGCGCCAAGTATGACACACAACGTAACGTAAACTTTTTTGGCGACAAAAATGACCGGAAATGACACACTTGCGTCATTAATGACGCCGCCGTGTGAAAAGGTTTCGACGTCACGTATGACGCCGGAAATGACGAAGTTGCGTCAAAAAACGTAATTTACTGCGCCAAAAAAGTTCGCGCCAAAAATGACGCAATAAAGTCTAACATTTGAAGCACCCGCGGGCCTAACACCCGCAAATGCAAAAGTAGTCAAAATTGAAAAAGACTAAACCCCAGGTAAGAAACAAATTTCTAAAAGTGTTTATATTCCCAAATATGAAACTGACAGTCTGCAGAAGGAAATACATGAACCTGACTCATGGCAAATATAAGTACAATACATATATTTAGAACTTTATATAATTTGCATAAAGTGCCAAACCATAGCTGAGATTGTCTTAAGTAATAAAAACATACTTACCAAAAAGACACCCATCCACATATAGCAGATAGCCAAACCAGTACTAAAACAGTTCTTTAGTAGAGGTAATGGTAAATTTGAGAGTATATCGTCGATCTGAAAAGGGAGGTAGGAGATGAATCTCTACGACCGATAACAGAGAACCCATAAAAAAGACCCCCGTTAGGGAAATCATCGTATTCAATAGGTGATACTCCCTTCACGTCCCTCTGACATTCGCTGTACTCTGAGAGGAATCGGTCTTCAACAATGCTGAGAAGCGCATATCAACGTAGAAATCTTAGCACAAACTTACTTCACCACCTCCATAGGAGGCAAAGTTTGTAAAACTGAATTGTGGGTGTGGTGAGGGGTGTATTTATAGGCATTTTGAGGTTTGTGAAACTTTGCCCCTGCTGGTAGGATTGTATATCCCATATGTCACTAGCTCATGGACTCTTGCCAATTACATGAAAGAAATGCTGATATTTGTGTCATTCTTGACGCAATAATTTTTTTGGCGCGAAGGTACATTCGGTGACGCAAATTTGTCTTTTCCGGCAACTTAGTTGACGCCAGGTTTCCTTGCACAAGGTTGCGTCTGCCATGACGCAATTTGCGTCATTTCCGGATGTTAGCGCCAAAAAATTTAATTTTGCATTGCGCGTCATACTTGCCGCCAAATAATAAACCTCACTTCCTATATGCCTCTTGCCTTTTTTATGCTCAGAGGGCTATGCTGTTTGCATTTTTTTCCCATTCCTGAAACCATATAAGGAAATTGATAATTTTGCTTTATATGTTGTTTTTTTCTCTTACATTTGCAAGATGTCTCAATCTGATCCTGTCTCAGAAACCACTGTTGGAACCCTGCTGCCTGATTACAGTTCTACCAAAGCTAAGTGTATCTGTTGTAAGTTAGCGGAGATTATATCTCCAGCTGTAGTATGTAACAGTTGTCATGATAAGCTTTTAAATGCAGAGAATGTATCCATCAGTACTAGTGCAATGCCTGTTGTTCCTTCAACATCTAATGTACATGATATCCCTGTGAATATAAAAGATTTGATTGCTGATGCGATGCAGAAGGCTTTGTCTGCTATTCTGCCTTCTAATAAATGTAAAAGGTCTTTTAAAACTTCTCATAAAGTTGATGAAATTTCAAATGACCGACAACATATTGCTTTCTCCTCTGATGAGGATCTATATGGTTCAGAAGATTCTACCTCAGATATTGACACTGACAAATCTACTTATCTCTTTTAGATGGAGTATATTTGTTCCTTGTTAAGAGGTGTATATTGAGGAAACTAGTCATCTTGATACTAAAACTAGTAAACGTTTAAATTCTGTTTATAAACCTCTTGTGGTTACTCCAGAGGTTTTTCCAGTTCCTGATGCTATTTCTGATATTATTTCAAAGGAATGGAATAGGTCTGGTACTTCTTTTATTCCTTCTTCTAGGTTTAAAAAGTTGTATCCTTTGCCAGCAGTTAGGTTGGAGTTTTGGGAAAAAAATCCCCAAAGTTGATGGGGCTATTTCTACTCTTGCCAAACGTACTACTATTCCTATGGAAGATAGTACTTCTTTTAAGGACCCTTTAGATAGGAAACTTGAATCTTATCTAAGGAAAGCTTATTTATTTTCTGGCTACATTCCTAGGATGCTATATCCATGGCTGATGTTGCAGCTGCATCAACTTTTTGGTTAGAAAGCCTAGCGCAACAGGAAACAGATCCTGATTTGTCTAGCATTGTTCGCTTGCTTTAACATGCTAATTATTTTATCTGTGATGCTATTTTTGATATCATCAAAATTGTGGGCTTTTAAGAATGAAGCTTCAGTTGATCAGATTTGCAAAGCAGCAACTTGGTCTTCTTTGCATACATTTACTAAATTCTACCGTTTTGATGTATTTGCTTCTTCAGAAGCAGTTTTTTTGTAGAAAAGTTCTTCAGGCAGCTGTTTCAGTTTGATTCCTCTGCTTATGTTTTAAGTTTTTTCTTTTCAATTATGAGAAAAACTAATTTTTTTGGATGTGGATTTAATTTTTTTAGCGGAAAATGGCTGTTTTTTTTTTACATTTTTTTTATATATATTATTTTTATTGAGGTAAAAGAGAAAAATTAATTACAGAACAGAGTGTAAACACATTTTCATACAGTTACATCGTGTCTGAACTGTTTTATATATTGAAAATAATATTCCTTGTTTTTCTTTCCCCTTCTTTCCCCTTGATGTGGGTCTCTCTTGGACCGTGTATTGTATTTTAGTCAATGTCGAGGGATTAACATGTACATAAAACAAAAAAACAAAACAAAAAATGCATCCATAAGAATGTAAAGATGCATGTCCCGGAACTGGTCACGCTTGTAGAGCTTAATAAATGCAGGAGAATTATTATTATATAAGTGAATTATATAGCTCATTGAGGGCCCAAGAGGGCATCTCAATATAACCAACCAGATTTTGTTAGCATAGTCAGCCAATTTAATTCAAACCAATTTTAGTTCTGTTCACAACCTATAAGTTATGAATGTATATAGATATTTCTCCTCACCGCAAACCACGTTTGCGATCAGTATATCAGGTCCCCGTTAAAGCATACATCCCACATTATTGCTATAGAATGGTTCATACTCTTATCCTACCCGTAGCCTCGGCCGCTGGCCACGAGAGATTCTTGCAATATATCAGCTTGACGTATAGGAGCCACATCGCTATAATTTTAGGAGCCTCTATAATATTTTAGGTAAGAAAAGTGTCCCTTTAAGGGCCCCCCCCCACTAACCCCGCCATGGGAGACACAGGAATAGTTAAGTACAGTATATAAGAAGCGGCCTCTGCTATGCAGGAAATGTATATATTACAAAATTAAGAATCATGTAACTCCTAAGGCATGTCAGGAAACCAACAAAGATGTAGGAGTATATGTAACAAAACACAATTCAAAATAGTCATAGTGTTAGTCAGCAGTGAGAAGAACAATCTGTCAAATAGGTTTTTAAAATTGATGTAGTAATAAGATATGGTTTGAGACATACCTATGTTTTACTGAATATCATATCAGGGAAACTAAATAACGATTATTAGAACATTATTGCCAATATGCCACTTCTCAGAATAAAACTCTTATAGAGAATGTCAGGCCCATTAGATGAGAGAATAAAAATTATATCATTAAAGCAGAGTGGCGTCTTTACAACACTGAAAGAGTATTTCTACAAGCTATCCCTCTCCTGTTTTGAAAACATATCTGCCATTGCGGGAACAAGGGTTTGTTTCTTTCAGAGTCTGTAGTTGCTTCTTACTTGAGTGTTTTGATGAAAAGAGAGAGGGCCGCTCCGTGTGGCCCCACCACAAATCGGTAGGTAGCTGTGCAGACCAGTTATTCGTGCCTTTCAGAGATAGCTCTGCTGTATCTTGATCTGTTGCCCTCCAAGTTGCGGTGTGAATTATAGTCCCAATAATTTCTGAGGTCTGCCACTCGGTGTAGGAGGCTTAGTTAGGGTGATGATCTGTGCGTCCTGATCTTGTCGGTCTTCAGTGTGGGCGGCATGTTGAATCACAAGAGTCGGGTACAATCTTGGTACCAATTTATTAGTGTGCGTAGCATAGACTGATATATAGATTTTCCGTGGTTGAGGCAAGTCGAAGTGCTCCGGTAACCGTGGTTGATCCGCATGAGGTTCTGTGCCAACGGAGCTCCCTGCAGTTAATGACTCGGTTACCTGTGTAACAGGTTTTTGGTTATTATGCAAAAGTTGCTTTATGTGATCATATGGAGCTTTATCTATTAACTTGCGAAACAGATTTTCAATTTTCTCAAGTTTCTCATCAAGCCTTTGCAGATAGGCCTCTCCCGCCATAAGTGCCATTTCAGGCATCGCCGGATATGATCGTTTCCGGATAAGCGTATTTTAATTCCTTTTGCTGCAGGCTTGGCCGTCCTCCTTACCAGAGTAGGAAAGCTTTGGATCCCAGTTAGGAACAAGAACCTTGGGTTTACCGAGGGGTAAGCGCCGCCGTTTATGAGCCGCCGCTCCCAGCCCTTATTGTCCAATCCTGAGGTCTGATGTCAAGAATACAGCTCAAATAATAGCGATGAGCCCTCTGCAGAGCTGATAGGCATTATATCTCTTTATTTTATACTTTGGCTGTTTAATAATGCCTATAATCGGCGGATTTTAAGCGATCCTGACCTGGAAAGTGCGACCGGTCAGGATCGCTATTTGGACACGCCCCCCTGGCTGATTCTATTTTTATCCCTCCCTGTCTAGTGACTCTTCTGTGGAGTACCACATCTTGGGTATTACTATCCCATACGTCACTAGCTCATGGACTCTTGCCAATGACATGAAAGAAAACATAATTTATGTAAGAACTTACCTGATAAATTCATTTCTTTCATATTGGCAAGAGTCCATGAGACCCACCTTTTTATGGTGGTTTGTTTTTTTGTATAAAGCACAATTATATTTTCCTTTTTTTTATGCGTTTTACTCCTTTTTCTATCACCCTACTACTTGGCTATTCATTAAACTGAATTGTGGGTGTGGTTAGGGGTGTATTTATAGGCATTTTGAGGTTGGGAAACTTTGCCCCTCCTGGTAGGATTGTATATCCCATACATCACTAGCTCATGGACTCTTGCCAATATGAAAGAAATTAATTTATCAGGCAAGTTTTTACATAAATTATGTTTTTTGGTTAATTTGATTTCCCCAACACTTCAAGCAGTGTTGGCTAGGATGCATTGACAAATTAAAAACAGGAGAATTGGTATATAGTTGACTGCAGAAAAAGATGTAAGAATTAATATATTGTAGGTAGTACCTGATTTCTTAGACGTGCTAATATTATAAATGCATAATTAGATACACGGTTTAAATTGAAAAATACTGTTTTCAACCCCTTTTAAGAATTGTGGGAGGCTATAGCCAATTACATGCTGTGTTATCAGAGCCATAGAATGTTTGCTCCACCTTGGACAAGCTGTATTCTTTCCCTGTAGGTATTATACAATCCTTAAAATATAAATTCCTTCTTTTGTCTGAATTTAACAAGTTAAATATTCTGCGGGATTTAGATAGAGGAAGAGAATGGCTATATTACCTGGATGCAATGAGACATTTCAGAATTTTGTTTTATTTTGGTTTAAATCCATCTGAAAATTGAAATGCCAACATTGTCTCTATTTCCAGATTATTATCATGTTGGCCTAATCCTAAACCAAGACTTTTTTAAAGTGATGGTAAATCCTAGCGTTTGTGAAACACTATGATTTACCATTGGAACAAATAAAGGGGACTTTCTGTCATGAAATATAAAATGCTTCATGCTGAAAACTCCGTCATTTGTTTGCAAGGTTTTCCGCACTGAGCTGCTAAGGCAGCCGTCGGCAGAACACTATTTGGCTGTGAGATGAAGTTTACACTTCTTAGCAAATAGCCGTGCATGAAATCCGGCGCCAGCGTTCACAAACGTTAGGAGTTACCATCACTTTAAGTAATGGCTCATTCTTCAAAATCTGCATTACCGTTCTGGGTCAGTAAAATGAAATCCTAGTTTTAAAAATTTCTGTAGACTACAGGGAGTGCAGAATTATTAGGCAAATGAGTATTTTGACCACATCATCCTCTTTATGCATGTTGTCTTACTCCAAGCTGTATAGGCTTGAAAGCCTACTACCAATTAAGCATATTAGGTGATGTGCATCTCTGTAATGAGAAGGGGTGTGGTCTAATGACATCAACACCCTATATCAGGTGTGCATAATTATTAGGCAACTTCCTTTCCTTTGGCAAAATGGGTCAAAAGAAGGACTTGACAGGCTCAGAAAAGTCAAAAATAGTGAGATATCTTGCAGAGGGATGCAGCACTCTTAAAATTGCAAAGCTTCTGAAGCGTGATCATCGAACTATCAAGCGTTTCATTCAAAAAAGTCAACAGGGTCGCAAGAAGCGTGTGGAAAAAACAAGGCGCAAAATAACTGCCCATGAACTGAGAAAAGTCAAGCGTGCAGCTGCCAAGATGCCACTTGCCACCAGTTTGGCCATATTTCAGAGCTGCAACATCACTGGAGTGCAAAAAAGCACAAGGTGTGCAATACTCAGAGACATGGCCAAGGTAAGAAAGGCTGAAAGACGACCACCACTGAACAAGACACACAAGCTGAAACATCAAGACTGGGCCAAGAAATATCTCAAGACTGATTTTTCTAAGGTTTTATGGACTGATGAAATGAGAGTGAGTCTTGATGGGCCAGATGGATGGGCCCGTGGCTGGATTGGTAAAGGGCAGAGAGCTCCAGTCCGACTCAGACGCCAGCAAGGTGGAGGTGGAGTACTGGTTTGGGCTGGTATCATCAAAGATGAGCTTGTGGGGCCTTTTCGGGTTGAGGATGGAGTCAAGCTCAACTCCCAGTCCTACTGCCAGTTTCTGGAAGACACCTTCTTCAAGCAGTGGTACAGGAAGAAGTCTGCATCCTTCAAGAAAAACATGATTTTCATGCAGGACAATGCTCCATCACACGCGTCCAAGTACTCCACAGCGTGGCTGGCAAGAAAGGGTATAGAAGAAGAAAATCTAATGACATGGCCTCCTTGTTCACCTGATCTGAACCCCATTGAGAACCTGTGGTCCATCATCAAATGTGAGATTTACAAGGAGGGAAAACAGTACACCTCTCTGAACAGTGTCTGGGAGGCTGTGGTTGCTGCTGCACGCAATTTTGATGGTGAACAGATCAAAACACTGACAGAATCCATGGATGGCAGGCTTTTGAGTGTCCTTGCAAAGAAAGGTGGCTATATTGGTCACTGATTTGTTTTTGTTTTGTTTTTGAATGTCAGAAATGTATATTTGTGAATGTTGAGATGTTATATTGGTTTCACTGGTAAAAATAAATAATTGAAATGGGTATATATTTGTTTTTTGTTAAGTTGCCTAATAATTATGCACAGTAATAGTCACCTGCACACACAGATATCCCCCTAAAATAGCTATAACTAAAAACAAACTAAAAACTACTTGCAAAACTATTCAGCTTTGATATTAATGAGTTTTTTGGGTTCATTGAGAACATGGTTGTTGTTCAATAATAAAATTAATCCTCAAAAATACAACTTGCCTAATAATTCTGCACTCCCTGTAACTTTATGTATGTTTACTAAGCTTAATCAATTTAATATCTTTGCATTAAAGAGACTGTCAAGTTATATTCCCTTTAATGTATTTCCAATAATCCATTTTACCTAAGGAGTGCATTAAATAGTTTACAAATTTATCCTTTATCTTTACTTTTGCCTGTTGTATCACCACTTATACTGAAATTACCATTGGTTAAATGGACAGTCTACTTCAGAATTTGTATTGATTCATAAGATAGACAATACCTTTATTACCCATTCCCCAGTTGTTCATAACGAACACTGTTATATTAATATACTTTTTACATCTCTGATTACCTTGTATCTAATCCTCTGTAGACTACCCCCTTATCTCAGTTTTTTTGACAGACTTGCATTTTAGCCCATGAGTGCTGACTCCATGGGAGTCAGCACAATGTTATCTATATGGCACACATGAACTAGCGCTTTCTAGCTGTGGAAACACTGTCAAAATGCCCTGAGATAAGAAACGGTCTTTAAGGGCTTGAAAATTAGCATGTGAGCCTACCTAGGTTTAGCTTTTAACAAAGAATACCAAGAGAACAAAGCAAATTTGATGATAAAATGAAATTGAAAAGTTGTTTAAAAATACATGCCGTATCCGAATCATGAAAGTTTAATTTTGTCCCTTTAAGTATTTGATATATAAAAGCTATGTAAACAAGAAGCTGCAGATTAATTTACACTCCCAGTGGGGTGTATGTCAGATATTTGTATTAAAATGTTTTCAATTGCCCTTTCTTTTGTATAATCAGGCAGAGGTAAGAGTGTGATGCCATTGTGTATAGAGAGGGGGGGGAAAGAGGATGTCGGCTCTCCCTGCAAGCACATCCCATTTGAATAGGTTGTGGCTTCTACTATTAAAAACAGCAATTCCATATACAAAATAAACCAAAAAGTAATTTCCCATACATTTTTTTAATTATTCTGCTGGTATAACAAGTCATCAGAAATGAGTTATGGGGAAACCGTTTTACTGTACATTGTCCCTTTTAACAGAAGCAGTATTGACTGTAAAGTAGAAATACACGTATGGTAAAAGCACAGTACAACTTCTGTGCTAACCAAAAAAAGAGGTGTGCGCCAATATACAAGACCACAATAAATATTAGACCTATAATATACCAGTATCAACGTGGTTAGTAATCAATATAATACAGTATATAGGATGTTATTACGTTATAATTATGTTGTAATAGTCCAGAAAGTTCCCAACAATAAGAGAAAAAAGGAAAAAAATGGTTAATGAATACTTATAAGTCCCTCTGGTGAATACTCAAACCGATGTTGAGAAAAAAGTATAAGTATAAAGTCCATCAATCAGGTCCATAGAATGATGAGCAGCTCTCTCCAAGATGTATGCAGAATGGTGTATGTCCTATAAGACAAAAGAAAAAATAATCGCTCTTGGTGCAGCAAGTTCAGATCAGCACGATAATCAGTGATCTGTACAATAAGTAATATACTCACAAACGAATATGCACATGCAGTGCAATAATGGGCGGACCGAAACTTCAGAGCCGTTCGGCTGACTCTTCAATGGTGACTCTGTAACCCCAGAAGGTGGATGCTGGAATTCAGTCCTCCGTGAAAATCTCCTGTAGTGACCTGGGATAGTCGGCTGAGATGAGAACGTATAATCCACAGACTGCTATCGGTAACATACAATTAACCAGGGCAAGGAAGAGTAGTAAAAAAGTTCTGTTTTATTAAAAACACTTAAAAGTTGCTTTGCAACGCGTTTCTCGGCTAACAATGCCGTTTCATCAGGCTACATACATAGGACATTGAAAATTAGAGTTGAAATTAAACTTTCATGATTCTGGTAGAGCATGGACATCTAAACAACTTTCCGATTCACTTCCATTTTTTTTTAATATTTTTTTATTGAGGTTAAAGTAAAAGATAACATACAGTGTTACAAACGCACAGGTTAAATACAAAATACAAAACAGTATTAAAACTTAGTACAGAAACAAGAATGATGCAATTCAAGTATTTATGTGAAATATTGACTAAAAGGTAATGAAAACTATAACAAATAACCTGTGCAGGGGTAGGAATGACTTCCTTTTTCATAAGCCAACCACTATCATATATATCAAGGCACATTATAAAATAAGTACACTTATTCAGGAATCCTAATGATGAGGCATATAGTGTGTAGGATAGTTTAGGATTATGGAAAGTTAGACATCTCTGAGTAGAGAGAACCTATGGATTCAATTATACAATGAAGGAACTTATAAGTATATATAGGTAGTAGCATGGCTTGGGGGGGGGGGGGAATCAGTGGGCCAGAGCCACTTTTAGTTTGGGGGAGGGGGGATTTAGGGGGGCGGGCTAGAGTAAATATAGAGAGAGCATAGTTATCTTTAAAAAACTAGAAGCGATAGAAAACTTATGGGGGTCCTATAGTAAGGTTGCATATTCAAAAGCTCAGATTCTTACGCAATTCAATATAATATAGGGGGATATCAAAAAGAAGGTCTATATGTAGGTAGGAAATGACTAAACCTGAGTCCAGTAGACAAACAGTGATAAGATCAAATACTATCATATCCAAATTTTTGGGCTTGTGGACAAGTGCAAAATATGTAAGTTATGTCACGAAACATATGTAATTAATATAAAAGCCAGGGGATGGTTTGTAGCTTACAAACTGAGTAATACTTAAATAGAGGGTTATGTTTAAGTTATAGCACAAAATAATGTAGATAATATATAGATATAAGCAAACAAGCACACACTAATCTAATCAAATATGCCTGTTTATCATCTTGGTAAGGGGTAAACAATTGTCAAACTGACTATCATAATTCAAATAGCACATATAGTATCAATAACGAAAGGACACATGAGTCTGTGGTATGTTTTTTTAAGTTTATCCCTAAGAATTAGAAATAGTACCCACAGTGTGATAAAAAGGATGTTATGGAAATATAGGGTAATAATTACATTGTTGCTATAGTAGTACTGCAGTCTAGTCTGTAAGTGCTAAATCCGCTAAACATCTAGTATTTGTGAGGTATGTAGGTATTCTCTCTCATGTAAGGGAGACCAATAGTACCCATATTGCAATACATAATAAGCTGACGAGATATAAAGAGTCAAGGCGATATCCCCTTATGGTACATTAAGTGTGCAGATCTTACTATAGGGGTGTTACATATGATATATCTTTTAACTCAGAAACACAGACAGCTATATATATAGGTATCTACCATATAACACAAACAGCCAATTACTACATAATTAATGACATAATATACAAAGGGTATATGAAGAAGCACTCCTGCCACATATATTTAGGTAGCTGGACATAAGCATCAGCAACATAATATAGGGGATTAATAAGAGGGTAAGTGGCTAGTTTTCTATAAGTTTAATAACATGGTAAATAATAATCAACTGTACTGTTATCACATAAGCCTATCCGCTCTGTTAAATAAAAGTTACAAATTAGATGAGTTTTTCAGAGTTTGCAGTAAAGGTAACGCTGAATCCCGTACTCCATAGACCAGGACTGGCAACATAAGAGTCAAATTAGGAAATGTCTTAGGGTGAGAGCTATTGATTTTGTGTTAAGTTAGGGCTGTCAAGGACTAATACTACAGGAATATGGAGCTTTACCAAATGTCAGCAGAACTTCATCCTACCCCTCTCTTCAGACCTTTACTTCCAATTAGGTGGGGTGTAGGTTGTAGCGTTTGCTCCTTAGTTTCCAGAAGGAGTAAGAATTTGTCATAAAGATTCTGTACATTCCAGAGCAAGTGAGGATGTACACGTAAGGTCCGGGACCCTCTGCCAAAGCGAGCGATATCCAGACTCTGATCGGGCTGTAAGCTAGCTGGGACAAAGGCTATATGTTTAAAAAAAACCCGGATTATGCGCTGGGCTGGTGAGGAGGGTATTGAAGAATATCAAGTTCGGTCTGATGGGAGGCTTCAGGTCTATATGACCGGGTTCCTGCATGATCTCGACCCTGGTGAGCTGCATCTGTAGATCACTATCTGTCTCCGTCTGACAAACAGCTCTGCTAGCGTCAGCAACAGACTCCGTAGCAGCTGAGGCCATCTCAGAGCTGAAGATCCAGCTCTCTGTATATGAGGGTGTGAACCACTAGGAGGTGGCAAGGTGCTGGCTAGCTGCAGAATTTCGCCTTTGACTCTTCTCTCTTTTCTGGGCAGAGCCGATAGGACGTAGCTCCTCACTTCTGCAAAACTTGCCCCAGTATTTAGCGAGACATCATGTGGATAAGACTCCGTACAAGGTTGTGGTATGTCTAACGCTGATGTTGTTATGCCGAGGCTAAGATGGGAGGTCCCGCCGTTCTTAGTGAGATTTAGGGGAGCCGCCATTTTGGGTATTGGGATGACCTCCTCCCCACGCTGATTTCTTACTATAGACAGCAGGTCATGAAAGCAGCGATCCATCTTCTCCTCAAATCTCTCAAGCGATACCTGCATCTGCACATAAGTCTGCCATAATTAGTTGGGTAGTAGTCACTTCTGGCTTGTGGTTATACCAGACGGCGTGTCTCCATATAGGTGTTATAGCTGGTGTTTAAGGCTTCGTTAGATAAGTCTTTTAAGAAGTTGCTTTCCCTCTTACATGAGTGTAAAACTAGAGCAAAGTTGAAAAAAGTTAATTATATGCTCCATAAAGCTTAATGTTTATAAAATTAACAGGAGCTCCTGAGTTGTACGTCTTGTCTCCTCTGCTGTTAGCTCCGCCCCCCCCCCCCACTTCCATTTTTAAAATATGCACCAGTAAATACGTAATTGCATTTTGTGATTAGCTGATGGCTGTCATATGATTTATGGTGAACGAAAATTAAACTTAACATTTTAAAATGTGTCAGTCTACTACTCATTTGAAATTAAGAGTTTTCTTTCATGTAAGTGGCAAGAGTCCATGAGCTAGTGACGTATGGGATATAAATTCCTACCAGGAGGGTGAAAAGTTTCCTAAACCTCAAAATGCCTATTACACCTCCCACCTCACTCATACCTTAGTTTTACAAACTTTGCCTCCTATGGTGGTGGTGAAGCAAGATGTGCTTGATTTCTTCTATGATGGGCGCTTCTAAGCATTTTGAAGCCAGATTCCTCTCAGAGTACAGTGTTTTTCAGAGGGATGTGAAGTGAGTATTGCCTGTTGATTTAGTGGTTTCACCCATGGGAAATCCTTTCAAAGGCTCTCTGTAATCAGTTGCAGGGATTCATCCCCTGCCTCCCTTTTCAGATCTGATATTTTTCAGTTCTGGTTTGGCTGTCTGCTGTATGTGGATGGGTGTATTTCTTTTACAAGATATGACGAGTCCACGGATTTTATCCTTACTTTTGGGATTTAACCTCTTGCTAGCAGGAAGTGGCAAAGAGCACCACAGCAGAGCTGTATATATAGCTCCTCCCTTCCCTCCACCTCCAGTCATTCTCTTTGCCTGTGTTAGTGATAGGAAGAGGTAAAGTGAGGTGTTTGTTTAGATTCTTCAATCAAGAAGTTTTTTATTTTAAAATGGTGCCAGTGAGTACTATTTTTCTCAGGGAGAAATTGTCAGTCTATTACTTCCCAAGAAGAGTGGAGACATCTTATTTTCTGCCCTGATGTTTATGATCTTAGCAAACGTTATCTAAGATTCATGATGGTTCCCACAGCACAGCTGAAGGTAGTGTAAGAAAAAATCTTCAGTGTGGAGAACGGTGTCTTGCTACAAGCAGCATTGAGGTATGTTCAGTCTTTTGTTTCTGGGGAGACTTGATGCATCAAAACAGGCTGACATTATTCCCTATATGGGGAGGGGTAAGCAGTATGCACTATATGTAAGGAAATGGTGTACCTGGAATCCCTTTATATTGATTGCCAAAGTATGTAAAATATATCTTTGATGCTTATTCAAGGGGGGCTAGACGCTGGGAGTTGCGGTTTTGCTTAAGGGCTGTCATTGTTATTTTTATCACTGGCCTGAGGGAGTGCAGTGGTTTTTACGATATAGGGCATCAAAATGTTTTTGTTTTTTTTGAGACCCATGCGGGTCTTAGTCAGGCTAGAGTTACGCCCACGGGGGGCGGGGGCCTATTTTCGCACGCTCTGACGCGCAGTATCATCCGGATCCCATAGGCAGCAGAGTCCTGAACTCTGGTGGGGCCTAAGTTGTCTTGACTTTTGAAGGGCCTGAAAAGCTACTCAAGCATCCGCAGTGTATTCCAGGGGCAGGTAGGCGCCACAGCCGAGCTGTGGCGTGGTGCAGGGGCCTGAATAAATATAATAAATATATAACTGTTAAATCGATGTTATATTTTTTTCTTACACATCTCAGCAAGTGGATGCAATACTGATAGAGTATTTTGGGCACATTAAAATAATTTTTATTGCCACAAACACCTTTTGAAGATATCAGAAAAATTGTTGTGCTTTTATTTAAAGGCGCAGTACAGTTTTTTGTATTAACATTTTTGTCTATATAATTTGAATTCAGAGCTCAATATTTTAAGCTAAGAACGACTATTATAATATTGCTAGTCTGTTTAACATGTCTGAAACTCAGGAAACTCCTTGTTCTATGTGTTTAGATGCCACTGTGGAACCCCCTCTGATTTTTTTTTTGTCCCTCGTGTACTGAGAGGGCCTTACAATGTAAAGCACAGATTTTATGTTAAGAAAATGTGTCTAAGGATGATTCTCAGTCTGAGGAGAATCAGGGTGAACCGCCAAATTCTTCCCAAGCGTCACAACCTTTAACGCCCACCCAAGCGACGCCTGGTTCTTTAAACGGGTCTAATTAATTTACTCTGCAGGATATGGCTGCAGTTATGTCAACTACCCTTACAGAGGTATTATCTAAGTTGCCATTGTTACAGGGCAAACGCAGCAGGACAGAAGTCAATTTGAATACTGAGTCCTCTGATGCTTTGTTAGCTATTTCCGATGTACCCTCACAGGGATCTGATTTGGGGGTCAGGGAACTTCTGTCTGAGGGGGAACTTTCCGATTCGGGAAATGTGTTAACTCAGACGGACTCGGACGTCATGTCCTTTAGATTTAAGCTTGAACACCTCCGCCTGTTACTTCTGGTGGTTTTAGCGACTCTAGATGACTGTGACTCTATTGTGGTACCACCAGAGAAATTGTGTAAAATGGACAAATACTTAGAGGTACCTGCTTACACTGATGTTTTTAAGGTTCCTAAGAGAATTTCGGAGATTATTAAGAGGGAATGGGACAGACTGGGTATCCCGTTCTCACCTTCTCCTAATTTCAAGAAAATGTATCCCATATCTGACACTGTTCGGGACTCTTGGCAAACAGTCCCTAAGGTGGAGGGAGCCATATCTACCCTGGCTAAGCGTACAACTATTCCTATTGAGGACAGTTGTGCTTTCAAAGACCCTATGGATAAGAAATTGGAGGGTCTTCTGAAGAAACTGTTTATTCATCAGGGTTTCCTTTTACAACTGACGGCCTGCATTGTACCAGTTACCACTGCGGCGGCCTTCTGGTTTGATGCATTAGAAGAGTCTCTTAAGACTGAGACTCCTTTAGACGATATCTTAAAATTAAGGCTCTTAAGATGGCTAATTCTTTTATTACAGATGCCGCCTTTCAGATTGCCAAATTGACGGCTAAGAATGCCGGATTTGCCATTTCAGCACGTAGAGCGTTATGGTTAAAATCTTGGTCTGCTGATGTTGCATCTAAGTCAAAGCTTTTGGCTATTCCTTTCAAGGGAAAAACCCTATTCGGGCCGGACTTGAAAGAAATCATTTCTGACATTACAGGAGGTAAGGGTCATCTCCTACCTCAGGATAGAACTGCTAAACTGAGGGGTAAACAAAATAATTTTCCTTCCTTTCGGAACTTTAAAGGAGTCCCCTCTTCTTCCGCCAAGCAGGAAGGGAGTTTTGCTCAGGCCAAGTCTGTCTGGAGACCCAACCAGGCTTGGAACAAGGGTAAGCAACCCAAGAAGCCAGCTGCTGCTACCAAGACAGCATGAAGGGGTGGCCCCCGATCCGGGACCGGATCTAGTAGGGGGCAGACTTTCTCTCTTTGCCCAGGCTTGGGTAAGAGATGTTCAGGATCCTTGGGTATTAGCTGGAATTCAAAAATTATCTCCCAAGGGGGAGGTTTCTTCTTTCACAATTGTGTGTAGACCAGGTAAAAAGAGAGGCGTTCTTACGTTGTGTAAAAGACCTCTTTACTATGGGAGTAATTTGTCCTGTTCCAATACTGGAACAAGGGCAGGGGTTTTACTCAAATCTTTTCGTGGTTCCCAAAAAATAGGGCTTGTTTCGACCTATTTTAGATCTAAAAAGTCTAAACAAGTTTCTCAGAGTCCCATCCTTCAAGATGGAGACTATTCGAACAATTCTACCGTTGATCCAGGAGGGTGAATATATGACTACCGTTGACTTGAAGGATGCATATCTTCATATTCCTATCCACAAGGATCATCACCAGTTCCTAAGGTTTGCCTTTCTGGACGAACATTTTCAGTTTGTGGCTCTTCCCTTCGGGTTGGCCACAGCACCCAGGATCTTCACAAAGGTTCTAGGGTCACTTCTGGTGGTTCTCAGGCCGCGGGGCATTGCAGTGGTGCCCTATCTGGACGATATTCTGATCCAGACGCTGTTTTACCATCTGGCAAAGTCTCATACAGACATGGTTCTGTCCTTTCTGAGGACTCACGGGTGGAAGGTGAATCTAGAAAAGAGTTAATTAATTCCACAGACAAAGGTTCCCTTCTTGGGAACTCTAATAGATTCCATATCTATGAACATTTTCTTGACAGAGGTCAGAAAGTCAAAGATTCTGAATACATGCCAAGCCCTTCAGTCCAATCCTCGGCCATCAGTGGCTCAGTGCATGGAGGTAATTGGATTGATGCTGGCGGCAGTGGACATCATTCCGTTTGCTCGTTTTCATCTAAGACCACTACAACTGAGCATGCTTAGGCAGTGGAATGGAGATTATGCAAATTTGTCTCCTCAGATAGATCTAGATCAGGAGACAAGAGACTCTCTTCTTTGGTGGTTATCGATGGATCATCTGTCCCAAGGGACGTGCTTCCGCAGACCCTCATGGGTGATAGTGACAACGGACGCCAACCTACTAGGTTGGGGTCCAGTCTGGAATTCCCTGAAGGCTCAGGGTGTGTGGACTCATCGGAGACTATTCTTCCAATCAATATTCTGGAATTGAGAGCAATTTTAAATGTGCTTCAGGCGTGGCCTCAGTTGGCTTAGGCCAAATTTATCCGCTTTCAGTCGGACAACATCACGACTGTGGCTTACATCAATCATCAGGGAGGAACAGGAAGTTCCTTAGCGATGACAGAAGTATCCAAGATAATTCGGTGGGCGGAGACTCACTCTTGTTATCTGTCAGCAATCTACATCCCAGGAGTGGACAACTGGGAAGCGGACTTTTTGAGCAGACAGACGTTCCATCTGGGGGAGTGGGAACTCCATCCAGAGGTCTTTGACACCCTGATTCTCAGATGGGGCAGACCGGAGTTGGATCTGATGGCGTCTCGTCAGAATGCCAAGCTCCCGAGATACGGATCCAGGTCAAGGGATCCTCAGGCCGAACTGATAGATGCCTTGGCAGTGCCTTGGTCATTCAACCTAGCTTATGTGTTTCCGCTGTTTGCTCTCCTTCCCCGGGTGATTGCTCGGATCAAACCGTAGAGGACTTCAGTAATTCTTATTGCGCCTGCGTGGCCTCGCAGGACTTGGTATGCCGATCTAGTGGACATGTCCTCTCTGCCGCCATGGAAGCTTCTATTGAGGCAGGACCTTCTCATTCAGGGACCCTTCCAACACCCAAATCTAGTTTCTCTGCAACTGACTGCTTGGAGATTGAACGCTTGATTTTATCTAAGCGGGGGTTCTCTGATTCGGTCATTGATACTTTGATTCAGGCACGTAAGCCTGTCACTAGAAAGATCTACCATAAGATATGGCGTAAATATCTTTTTTGGTGTGAATCCAAGGGCTACTCATGGAGTAGAGTTAGGATTCCCGGGATTCTGTCTTTTCTCCAAGAAGGATTGGAGTAAGGGTTATCAGCAAGTTCCTTAAAGGGACAAATCTCTGCTTTGTCAATTTTACTACACAAACATTTGGCAGATGTTCAGTCTTTTTGTCAGGCTCTGACCAGAATCAAGCCTGTGTTTAGACCAATTGCTCCACCCTTGAGTTTGAATTTAGTTCTTAATGTTCTTCAAGGGGTTCCGTTTAAACCCATGCATTCCATAGATATTAAGTTATCATGGAAAGTTTTATTTTTGGTTGCTATTTCTTCTGCTCGTAGAGTTTCTGAGCTTTCAGCGTTACAATGTGACTCGCCTTATGTTATCTTTCATTCTGATAAGGTGGTTTTACGTACCAAAACTGGGTTCCTTCCTAAGGTTGTTTCAAATAAGAATATTAATCAAGAAATTGTTGTTCCTTCATTATGTCCTAATCCTTCTAAGAAGGAGCGTCTGTTGCATAACTTGGACATGGTCCGTGCCTTGAAGTTTTACTTGCAGGCGACTAAGGATTTCCGTCAATCATCTTCATTATTCGTTTTTTTTCCTGGAAAGCGTAGGGGTCATAAAGCTACGGCTACCTCTCTTTCTTTTTGGCTGAAGGGTATCATCCGTCTGGCATACAAGACTGCTGGACAGCAGCCTCCTGAAAGAATTACGGCTCATTCTACTAGGGCTGTGGCTTCCTCATGGGCATTTAAAAATGATGCTTCTGTTGAACAGGTTTTCAAGGCTGCAACTTGGTCGTCTCTTCACACTTTTTCCAGATTTTACAAATTTGATACTTTTGCTTCTTCTGAGGCTGGTTTTGGGAGAAAGGTTCTTCAAGCAGTGGTGCCTTCCGTTTAGGTTCCTGTCTTGTCCCTCCCTTTCATCCGTGTCCTGTAGCTTTGGTATTGTATCCCACAAGTAAGGATTAAATCCGTGGACTCGTCATATCTTGTAAAAGAAAAGGAAATTTATGCTTACCTGATAAATTTATTTCTTTTACGATATGATGAGTCCACGGACCACCCTGTCATTTCTAAGACAGGTATGTACTTATTTTTATTAAACTTCAGTCACCTCTGCACCTTTGGCTTTTCCTTTCTCTTCCTAACTTCGGTCGAATGACTGGATGTGGAGGGAAGGGAGGAGCTATATATACAGCTCTGCTGTGGTGCTCTTTGCCACTTCCTGCTAGCAGGAGGTTAAATCCCACAAGTAAGGATGAAATCCGTGGACTCGTCATATCGTAAAAAATAAATATATCAGGTAAGCATAAATTTCCTTTTTCAGGTAAGTATGTATCATTATTTTAAGACACTCTCAGCTATGTTTGGCGCTTTGTTATAAAGTTTTAAATCTATGTATTTGCTTATATTTGCCAAGAGTCAGGTCTATGTATATTTCCCTTTTTTGCAGACTATCAGTTTCAGTATGGAATTTATGTTTGGGAAGATTATTTTTTATCTTTTACCTGGGGTTTCAGATTCTTTTCAATTTGACTTTGTTTTCCAAATTTTCGGGTGCAATCTAGACTCTAGGGGACGCAAAATGTCGTTGGAAAGCCTCTTAAAAGAAAGAATTATGACTTACATAAAGACAAACAATTTAGAGGACCAAAATCAGCATGGTTTTACTTCAGGGAGATCATGTCAGACTAATCTAATTGACTTCTTTGATTATGTAACAAAAGTATTAGACAAGGGAGGAGCAGTTGATGTAGCATATCTAGATTTCAGCAAAGCATTTGACACCGTCCCACACAATAAACTTATTCACAAACTATATCTCCTTGGTCTAGATTCAAAAATTGTGAACTGGGTGGAATGCTGGCTTAAGGACAGAAAACAAAGTGTCTTAGTAAATGGAGTTCATTCAGCAGAGGGGGCTGTTACTAGTGGTGTTCCTCAGGGGTCAGTTCTGGGGCCTGTTTTGTTTAACATATTTATCTGTGATATCAGCAAAGGGCTACAGGGGAAAGTATGTCTCTTTGCAGATGATACAAAAATTTGCAACAGAGTGGATGTTCCAGGGGGGGTAGACAAAATGAGAAGTGATATACAACAAATGGAGGATTGGACAAACGACTGGGATCTAAAGTTTAACACAGCAAAGTGTAAAATAATGCATTTAGGGAAGAAAAATCCAAATGTTAATTACAGACTCAATGACACTTTACTGACTGTTACAGACGAGGAACAGGACTTGGGAATTATTATTTCAGATGATTTAAAACTTAGTAAACAATGTAGTAATGCAGCGAGTAAGGCTAGCAGAATGCTTGGATGTATTGGTAGAGGTATTTGCAGCAGAAATAGTAAGGTTCTTATGCCACTTTATAGATCATTAGTTAGGCCTCATCTTGAGTATTGTGTGCAGTTCTGGAGGCCATATCTTCAGAAGGATATTAACAAACTTGAATCTGTGCAAAGGAGGGCTACCAAAATGGTACATGGTCTAAAAAATAAAACTTACCAGGATAGGCTCAATGACCTAAATATGTATAGCTTAGAGGAGAGAAGGGAAAGAGGTGATATGATAGCAACTTTCAAGTACATTAAAGGGTTTAGTAAAACTGAGGCTGTGGGTATTTTACATAAAATGGAAAATTCAAGAACAAGCTCAAGCTAAAGGGTAGTAGATTCAGGAGTAATTTGAGGAAGCACTTCTTTACAGAAAGAGTGATTGATTTATGGAATAAACTTCCTCAAGAGGTAGTAGCAACAAACACTGTGGGGGACTTTAAAAATGCATGGGACAAGCATAGGGCTATCCTACGAACTAGATAAGTTTATACTGTTAGGTAAGGTCGGGCAGACTTGCTGGGCCTATGGCTCTTATCTGCCATCAATATCTATGTTTCTATATCTATGGCATCATTTTTGACGCAGAAAGTTTTTTTGCGGGAAAGTGCGTCTGAGGTGACATAAATTATGTCTTCCGGCGTCTTTGACGCACATTGTTTGGGCGCGGAGTCGCACTTGTTATGACGCAAGTTGCGTCATTTCCTGATGTTAGCTTTGGCGCCAAAATATTTTTTATTTCTTTCCTTTTTGCGTCTTGCTTGGCGCCAAAAATCTTTGTGTTTATAACCCCTCTTCCTGTTATGCTTCTGGTTCTTGCCATATTAAGAGCTATGGTGTTTTTTTACATCCTACACTAGCATAAGTATTTTTTCTATGAGGAAATTAGATATTTTGTTTAAATTTTTTTTTTCTTTTTACATTTTGCAATATGTCTCAATCTGATCCTGCCTCTGATGTTGCTGTAGAAACTATGCTGCCTGAACACAGTTCTACCAAAGCTAAGTGTGTCTGTTGTAAATTAACTGTTGTTATTTCTTCAGCCCAATTATGTGGCATCTGTCATGATAAGCTTTTGCATGCCGATAATGTTCTATTAGTACTAATACACTGTCTGTTGTTCCTTCAACGTCTAAAATACCTAATATTCCTGCAGATGTAAAGAATTATATTGCTGCAGCTATAGATAAGGCTATGTCTGTTATTCTGCCTTCAAATAAACGTAAAAGGTCTTTTAAAACTTCTCATAAATCTGATGAAATTTGTATTGACCAACAGCATACTGAAATATCCTCTGCTGATGAGGATTTTTCTGGTTCAGAAGATCCTGATTCAGATTCTGAAATTGACAAATCTTCCTTTCGGTTTAAGATTTACTATATTCGTTCTTTATTGAAGGAAGTTCTGGTTACTTTGGGCATTGAAGAGTCTAGTCCTCTTGATAATAAAGCCAATAAATGTTTGAATACTGTTTTTAAACCTAAGGTTGCTCCTGAGTTTTTTTCTGTTCCAGATGATGTTTCTGATATGATTACTGAGGAATGGTCTAAGCCTGGTTCTTCTTTTAATCCTCCTCCTATGTTTAAGAAGTTATATCCTTTACCTGTGGCTAATTTAGAGTTTTGGGGAAAAGTTCCTAAGGTTGATAGGGCTATTTCTACTCTTGCCAAACATACTACTATTCCTATGGAAGATGGGATCTTTTAAGGATCCTTTGGATAGGAAGATTGAATCTTATCTTGTAAGAGCATATTTACATTCTGGCTATATTCTTAGACCTGCTATTTCAATGACTGATGTGGCTGCTGCTTCAACATTTTAGTTGGATAGTTTAGCATGGCAGGTAGAAGATCATGATTTGACCAGCATTATTCTTTTTCTTCAGCATGCTAATTATTTAATTTGTGATGCTATATTTGACATTATTAAGATTGATGATAAATCTATGTCTTTGTTATTGTGTCTCAAGGGTATCAAATAGGATTCAGAATAAGTCATGTGAGAAGATTCTTTCTCTTATTCCAACAAATCCTGTGAAAGATCAGGCTTTTCTCAAATGTGTTTCAGATCTAGAGCTTTCATGGGTGATTGTTCCAGTTCCTCTACAGGAACAGGGTTTAGGGTTTTATATAAATCTATTTGTTGTCCCAAAGAGAGAATTCTTTCAGACCAGTTTTGGATCTGAAACTTTTAAATCGTTTTGTAAGAATTCCAACTTTCAAGATGGTGACTATAAGGACTACTCTGGCTTTTGTTCAGCAAGGGTGTTTTATGTCCACAATAGACTTACAGGTTGCTTATCTTCATGTTCCAATTCACCCAGACCATTATTGGTTTCTGAGATTCTCTTTTCTAGACAAGCATTACCAGTTTGTCGCTCTTCCATTTGGCCTAGCGACAGCTCCCATAAAGGAAGTATCTTGAATACTTTCTTGGGCAGAGTCCAACTCTTGTCTAATTCCTGCGATTTATATTCCAGGCGTAGACAATTGGGAAGCGGATTATCTCAGTCATCAGATTTTGCATCCAGGGGAGTGGTCTCTCCCTCCAGATGTTTCATCAGATTGTACTGATGTAGGGTCTTCCAGAAATAGATCTGATAGCTTCTCGTTTGAACAAGAAACTTCCCAGATATCTTTCCAAGTCCAAGGATCCTGAGGCAGAGATGGTGGATGCCTTAGAATTTCCTTGGTTTTACCAACCTGCTTACATTTTTCCACCTCCTAGTTCTTCTCCCAAGGGTGATTTCCAAGATCATTATGGTGCTCATGTGTTTCTCATCTCATGTGTTTCTGATAGCACCTGCATTGCCTCACAGGTTTTGGTATGCGGATCTTGTCCGGATGTCCAGTTGCCAGCCTTGGTCGCTTCCTTTAAGGCCAGACCTTCTGTCTCAAAGGCCGTTTTTTCCATCAGGATCTCTAAATTTGAAGGTATGGAAATTGAAGGCTTAGTTCTTAGTCATAGAGGTTTTTCTGACTTAGTAATTGACACTATGTTACAGGCCCATAAGTCTGTTTCAAGGAAGATATATTATCGGGTTTGGTAAACCTATATTTCATGGTGCTCCTCTCATAATTTTTCTTGGCATTCTTTTAGAATTCCTCAGATTTTACAGTTTCTTCAGGATGGTTTAGATAAGGGTTTGTCTGAAAATACTTTGAAGGGACAAATCTCTGCTCATTCTGTCCTATTTCATTGAAAGATTGCTAAGCTTCCTGATATTCACTGTTTTGTTCAGGCTTTGGTTCGTATCAATCCTGTTATTAAGTCTATTTCTCCTCCTTAGAGAATTTGGTTTTAAGGATTTTGCAGGCTCCTCCTTTCGAGCCTACGCATTCTTAGGATATTAAACTTCTTTCTTGGAAAGTGTTATTTATTTTGGCTATCTCTTCTGCTAGAAGAGTTTGAGTTGTCGGCTCTCCTGTGAGTCTCCTTATTTGATATTTCATCAAGATAAAGTGGTTTTACGAACTTCGTTTAAATTTTTGCCTAAAGTTGTGAATTCTAACAACATTAGTAGGGAAATTGTTGTTCCTTCTTTGTCTCCTAATCCTAAGAATTCTCTTGAGAGATCTCTACATTCATTGGATGTGTTAAAGGGACAGTCTACACCAGAATTGTTATTGTTTTAAAAGATAGATAATCCCTTTTTTACCCATTCCCCAGTTTTGCATAACCAACACAGTTATATTTATATATTTTTTACCTCTGTAATTATCTTGTATAGCCTCTTGTATTGTAAAGCCTCTGCAAACCGCCCCTTTATTTCAGTTCTTTTGACAGACTTGCAGTTTAGCCAATCAGTGATGGCTCCCAGGTAACTTCACGTGCATGAGCACAGTTTTATCTATATGAAAAACATGAACTAACACCCTCTAGTGGTGAAAAACCTGTTAAAATGCATTCTTAAGAGGCGGCCTTCAAGGTCTAAGAAATTAGCATATGAACCTCCTAGGTTAAGCTTTCAACTAAGAATACCAAGAGTACAAAGAAAAATTTGTGATAAAAGTAAATTGGAAAATTGTTTAAAATTACACGCCCTATCTGAATCATGAAAGTTTTTTTTGGACTAGACTATCCCTTTAAGAGCTTTAAAATACTATGTTGAAGCTACTACGGATTTCAGAAAGTCTTCTAGTCTATTTGTTATTTTCTCTGCTTCCAGGAAAGGTCAGAAAGCCTCTGCCATTTCTTTGGCGTCTTGGTTGAAACTTTTGATTCACAAAGCTTATTTGGAGGCGGGGCAGTCTTTGCCTCAGAGAATTACAGCTCATTCTACCAGATCAGTTGCCACTTCTTGGGCTTTCAAGAATGGAGCTTCACTTGATCAAATTTGCAAAGCAGTAACTTGGTCTCCATTGCATACATTTACTAAATTTTACCATTTTTGATGTATTTGCTTCTTCAGAAGCAGTCTTTGATAGAAACGTTCTTCAGGCAGCTGTCTCAGTTTGATTATTTTGCCTATGATCTTGAGTTTTTTTAAATTTAAGAAAGCTTAATTATTATTTGGATTTAATTTTTTCAGCGGAAGTAGCTGTTTTTATTTTTATCCCTCCCTCTCTAGTGACTCTGAATTTCCACTTCTTGGGTATTATATCCCATACGTCGCTAGCTCATGGACTCTTGTCACTTACACAAAAGAAAACTTAATTTATGTAAGAACTTACCTGTTATAAATTTATTTCATAGTTGCAAGAGTCTGAGACACACCCTATTTTTGGTGGTTATGATTTTTTAGTTTAAAAGCATATTATTTTTTTCCAGTTCCTCTTTTTGTATGACTTTTTACTCCTTTTTACACCTCACTACTTGGCTATACCTTAAACTAAGGTATGAGTGTGGTGGGAGGTGTATTTATAGGCATTTTGAGGTTTGGAAAACTTTGCCCCGTCCTTGTAGGAATGTATATCCCATACGTCACTAGCTCATGGACTCTTGTCACTATGAAAGAAATGAATTTATCAGGTAAGTTCTTACATAAATTGTTTTTTCTAAGCGCTTTTGCATTGTCGTTGTATTATGCAGTTTGCAGATTACGTCTCTTTTCAGAGCCGGATTTCTCCTTATGAAAGTGCAACACACGAAGATCTGGATTTGCACATGAAGAAATCTGGCTCCGAAAAGAGCCGTCACCTTCTTCCACATTTGGATACTAACAAAGAATCCAAATGCACATATCTAGTATTATCTAGTAGTGTCTTTCCTATTATGTTTTATGTTTTAGACTATTTATACCACTCTAGTAGCTTTCTTTTGAAGAGTTCTTTATATCATTCTATAGTCAAGGTCTCCAGAATAGGACAGGATTCTAACAAATGGCATTTTACTCACTTTTTTTTTAATCTTTCTTGTTTTAGAATCAAACATTTCTACTGTCTAGATCTTCTGCTCTATTGTGTCAAGTCGTCTAATAATTATAATTCCTGCTCTGCTTTTGGCAAAGTTCCATTCTACCTATAATTAACCTTTTTGTTTTCTATGTTAAATGCATAATTCTGCACTGTAGAGTATTAAAAACTTGTCTATGTCTATGAATATGTTAAACAGAATAGCCCACCACTGATCCCTGACTTAAGCTACTTCTTATCTCTATTTTTTTAAACACATTATTACCCACTGCAGACTTAGACTACCGTAAACAGTTAAGTTGGTAGAATTGTTGATTTAAGTCAATACAAAATCATTAAATTATTTTGTTTTCACTGTCAAACGCCTACTTAAAGCTAAACTACAATCTACTGCTCTACACTGGTATGTCTCTATATTTATGTGTTCAGCAAAGTATTTTGTAGTCAGTAGTGGATTCCCCTTTTTTATATTTACAGACATGTCTCATGCCTTGTCTTCATTTTTTTGGTTTGTAATAGTACATTCAGCTCTTTATTTATTTATTTATTTTTTATTATGAATCTCTTACCAGATTTTTTAATGACATTTGTCTTTCCTATCCATATTGCCACCATTTGTTACCATATGTTGACAGTTTCTGTGGTTTCCATGTCACCACACAAATGTATTCAACTGTGTAGATACTGTATATTTAGAAAAAACAGATGTTAATTTAATGATTCTTTTCAGCATAGCACACATCTGAACAGTCCTGTTACTTCACCAAATCAGTCTCCACTACCTATTCATCTAACCAATATGAAAAACATTCACCCAGGGTTAACACCCCTCCCTATCGTTCCTCAGTTCTCAAGACCTTTCGCTCCTGGACAAGGTAAGACATTTTTAAGACTTTTATGTTTTTGACAGGATGCTTTTAAAATGAACCACCTCAATTTATTTGCTATTGCCGATACTTTGTATTGTCTTAGAACAAACTATAGTAGCAATTCTTATTCTTTAGGTCAAAATGAATATATTAAAACTATTATTTAGACTATTTTAATAGCCGTTTTCTATGCATGTATATTTATTATCTTTTGTCCTTTCTTTTGTTTGGCAGGTGATACAAGATACCCGTTACTTGGTCAGCCTTTACAATATAATGCTCCTCATGTAGTTCACGGACACGTTACAAGTCAGCAGGTTGTTATGAAATGTGCTCTGCAATATTTGTTATTCATTGCAGCAAAAGGAAGAACTGTAGTCCTCTTTCCAAGTTTGTCTTGTACAGTAGTAGTACTAAGGTTCTGTTTGTTTTCTCTGGAACAACATAGACTAACACAACTCTCTTCCTTCTCAATACATCTGTCAGTTGCACATAATGTCATAGCCTGAATCAACATTTTAGAATATAAGCCTTCCTTAAAGGGATACTAAAATTTTTGGTTCATCACCCTGGATAGCGCTTGCTGATTGGTGGCTACATTTAGCCACCAATCAGCAGGAATTACCCAGGTGCTGAACCTAAAATGGGCCTGCTCCTAAGCTTTTATTCCTGCTTTTCAATTAAAGATACCAAGAGAACAACAAAAAAATGATAATAGGAGTAAATTAGAAAGTTGCTTAATATTGCATGCTCTATCTGAATCATGAAAGGAAAAATTTTGCGTTAGTATTCCTTTAAATTATTAGCGTTTTATTACCAAATATTAAAGGGACACTGAACCTAAATTTGTTCTTTCGTGATTCAGATAAAAAGTTGCTTAAAATTGCATGCTCTAACTCCTATTTTCATTTTTTTTTTTTTTTGTTCTCTTGGTATCTTTATTTGAAAAGCAAGAATGTAAGTTTACATGTCGGCCCATTTTTGGTGAACAACCTGGGTTGTTCTTGCTGATTGGTGGATAAATTCACCCACCAATACACAAGTGCTGTCCAGTGTACTGAACCAAAAATTGTCTGGCTCCTTAGCTTAGATACCTTTTTCAAATAAAGATAGCAAGAGAACAAAGAAAAATAGATAATAGGAGTAAATTAAATAGTTGTTTAAAATTGCATGCTCTATCTGAATCACGAAAGAAAAAAAAATTGGGTTCGGTGTCCCTTTAATCTTTTATTAGTACATTTTATATAGAACTAAATTAATAAAAGCAGTCTTGAGCCATTTAGTATAAATATTACTGAAGGGAAAACCATGGTGCCATAGAATAATTACATTTCTGTTCCTTGTGACCATATCTTCTTAATGCCCCGCTTCAATACCTCCCATTCCCATATTGTAGAATTATTATTTCTCTTGTAAGGTGTATCCAGTCCATGGATGATCCATTACTTGTGGGATATTCTCCTTCCCAACAGGAAGCTGCAAGAGGATCACCCACAGCAAAGCTGTCTATATAGCTCCTCCCCTAACTGCCACTCCCAGTCATTCTCTTGCAGCTCTCAACAAGAAAGGAAGTAGCTAGAGAGAAGTGGTGTATTTATTTAGTTTATCTTCAATCAAAAGTTTGTTATTTTCAAATGGTACCGGAGTTGTACTATTTTAGCCTCAGGCAGAAAGTTGAAGAAGAGTCTGCCTGTGGTCTTTGATGATCTTAGCAGGTTGTAACTAAGATCCATTGCTGTTCTCACACATAACTGAAGAGATAGGTAACTTCAGCTGGGGGAATGGCGTGCAGGGTCTCCAGCTATGAGGTATGTGCAGTTAAAATTTTTCTAGAGAAATGAATATGCTAGAAAATGCTGTTAATACCGGATTTATTTAAGGTAAGCCTGATTACAGTGATTTAATAACGACTAGTATCATGCTTGCTGTAAAGGGTAATATTCTTATTACTTTCTCACATTACTGAAAAATAAGATAACGTTTGCTGGAAGTGTTTAAACGTTTTTTTCTACATATTGGTGATAAAACTTTATTGGGGCCCAGTTTTTTCCACATGGCTGGCTAGATTTTGCCTAGGGATAGTTTTGTTAGGCCCTCTCACTGTGAATACAGGTTGGAAGGGGCCTATTTTCGCGCCTAAATGCGCATTAGATTTTGCAGCTTGAGACATCCAGTTTCCCTGAAGGAGTCCCCTGAACACTTAGGACCTCTCTAAAGGGTTTTTGTGCCTTCCAAAGTCGTTGTATGGGCAGGTAGGGCCACAGCAGAGCTGTGGCAGTTTGTTGTGACTGTTGAAAAACGTTTATATGGTTTTTTTATCCGGTTTTGAAACTAAAGGGTTAATCATCCATTTGCAAGTGGGTGAAATGCTCTGTTAGCCTATTATACACACTGTAAAAATTTCGTAAGATTTACTGCTTTTTATCACTGTTTTTCAATTTCTGCCATTTTTTGTTTCTCTTAAAGGCACAGTACCGTTTTTATTTTTTGCTTGTTTACATTTATTAAAGTGTTTTCCAAGCTTGCTGGTCTCATTGCTAGTCTGTTTAAACATGTCTGACATAGAGGAAACAACTTTTCATTATGTTTAGAAGCCATTGTGTGTACCAAATGTACTGATTTTACTTTAAGTTATAAAGATCATATTCTGGCTTTAAAAGATTTATCACCAGAGGAAACTGACAAGGGGGAAGTTATGCCGACTAACTCGCCCCACGTGTCAGAACCTTTGACTCCCGCTCAAGGGACGCCCTCTCAAGAGGCGCCAAGTACATCTAGTGCGCCCATGGCGTTTACTTTACAAGACATGGCGGCAGTTATGGATCATACCCTTACAGCGGTATTGTCCAAACTACCAGGGTTACAAGGAAAGCGAGACAGCTCTGGGGCTAGAAGAAATACAGAGCACTCTGACGCTTTAGTAGCTATGTCTGATATCCCCTCATAATATGCAGAAGCTGAGGCAGGAGAGCTTCTATCTGTGGGTGATTTTTCTGACTCAGGGAAGATGCTTCAACCTGATTCTGATATGTCTACATTTAAATTTAAGCTTGAACACCTCCGTGTGTTGCTCAGGGAGGTTTTAGCTACTCTGGATGACTGTGACACCATTATAGTGCCAGAGAAATTGTGTAGATTGGATAAATACTATACAGTGCCAGTTTACACTGATGTTTTTCCAATACCTAAGAGGTTTTCAGAAATTATTACTAAGGAATGGGATAGACCAGGTGTGTCGTTCTCTCCCCCTTCTGCTTTTAAGAAAATGTTTCCAATAGATGCCGCTACACAGGACTTATGGCAAACGGTCCCTAAGGTGGAGGGAGCAGTTTCTACCCTAGCTAAGCGTACAACTATCCCTGTCGAGGACAGTTGTGCTTTCCTAGATCTAATGGATAAAAAGTTAGAGCTTTACCTTAAAGGGACACTCAAGTCAAAATTAAACTAAATGATTCAGATACAGCATGTTATTTTAAACAACTTTCCAATTTACTTCCATTAACAAAATGTGCACAGTCTTTTTAGATTTACATTTTTTGAGTCACCAGCTCCTACTGAGCATGTGCAAGAAGTCACAGCATATACGTATATGCATTTGTGATTGGCTGATGGCTGTCACATGGCACAGAGGGAGTGGAAATAGACATAACTTTGCAATTTATTTAAAAAAAAATCTACTACTCATTTAAAATTCAGACTAAGTGCTATTGCATTGTCTTCTTATCATGCATTTGTTGATTATGCAAATCTATTGTATTGACTGGTCCTTTAAGAAAATGTTTATTCAACAGGGTTTTATTCTCCAGCCTCTTGCATGCATTGCCACGGTCACTGCTGCTGCGGCCTTCTGGTTTGAGTCTCTGGAAGAGGCCTTACAGGTAGAAACCCCATTGGATGATATACTTGACAAGCTTAAAGCGCTTAAGCTAGCCAATTCATTTGTTTCTGACGCCATTGTTCATTTAACTAAACTAACGGCTAAGAACTCAGGTTTTGCTATTCAGGCGCGTAGGGCGCTATGGCTTAAATCCTGGTCAGCTGACGTTACTTCAAAGTCTAAGCTTCTCAACATTCCCTTCAAGGGGCAGACCCTATTCGGGCCTGGACTGAAGGAGATAATTTCTGATATTACTGGAGGAAAAGGTCATGCCCTTCCTCAGGATAGGTCTAACAAATTAAGGACCAAACAAACTAATTTTCGTGCCTTTTCGAAACTTTAAGACGAGCACGGCATCAACTTCCTCTGATACAAAACAAGAGGGAAATTTTGCCCAGTCCAAGCCGGTCTGGAGACCTAACCAGGCTTGGAACAAAGGTAAGCAGGCCAAGAAGCCTGCTGCTGCCTCTAAGACTGCATGAAAGATCAGCCCCCGATCCGGTAACGGATCTAGTAGGGGGCAGACTTTCTCTCTTCGCCCAGGCTTGGGCAAGAGATGTCCAGGATCCCTGGGCGTTGGAAATTGTGTCCCAGGGATATCTTCTGGACTTCAAAGCTTCTTCCCCAAAAGGAAGATTTCACCTCTCACAATTATCTGCAGACCAGATAAAGAGAGAGGCATTCTTACATTGTGTTCAAGACCTCCTAGTTATGGGAGTGATCCACCCAGTTCCAAAGGAAGAACAGGGGCAAGGCTTCTATTCAAATCTGTTTGTGGTTCCCAAGAAAGAGGGAACCTTCAGACCAATCTTAGATCTCAAGATCCTAAACTAATTTCTCAGGGTCCCATCTTTCAAGATGGAGACTATTCGAACCATCCTACCTATGATCCAGGAGGGTCAATACATGACTACCGTGGACTTAAAGGATGCTTATCTTCACATTCCGATACACAAAGATCATCGGTTTCTCAGGTTCGCCTTCCTAGACAGGCATTACCAGTTTGTGGCTCTTCCCTTTGGGTTAGCTACGGCACCAAGAATCTTTACGAAGGTTCTGGGGTCACTTCTGGCGGTCCTAAGGCCGCGGGGCATAGCAGTAGCCCCTTACTTAGACGACATTCTGATACAGGCGTCGAATTTCCAAATTGCCAAGTCCCATACGGACATTGTTCTGGCATTCCTAAGGTCTCATGGGTGGAAAGTGAACGAAAAAAAGAGTTCTCTATCCCCTCTCACAAGAGTTTCCTTCCTGGGAACTCTGATAGATTCTGTAGAAATGAGGATTTACCTGACAGAGGCCAGGTTGTCCAAACTTCTAAATTCCTGCCGTGTTCTTTATTCTACTTCTCGCCCTTCGGTGGCTCAGTGTATGGAAGTAATCGGCTTAATGGTAGCGGCAATGGACATAGTTCCGTTTGCCTGCCTACATCTCAGACCGCTGCATCTCTGCATGCTCAGTCAGTGGAATGGGGATTACACTGTCCCCTCTACTAAATCTGGATCAAGAGACCAGGGATTCTCTTCTCTGGTGGCTATCTCCGGTCCATCTGTCCAAAAGTATGACCTTCCGCAGGCCAGATTGGACAATAGTAACAACAGATGCCAGCCTTCTGGGCTGGGGTACAGTCTGGAACTCTCTGAAGGCTCAGGGGTCGTGGACTCAGGAGGAGGCACTCCTTCCGATAAACATTCTGGAACTAAGAGCGATATTCAATGCTCTTCAGGCTTGGCCTCAGCTATCGGCAGTGAGGTTCATCAGATTTCAGTCGGACAACATCAAGACTGTAGCTTACATCAACCATCAAGGGGGAACAAGGAGTTCCCTAGCGATGTTGGAGGTTTCAAAGATAATTCGATGGGCAGAGATTCACTCTTGCCATCTATCAGCTGTCCATATTCCAGGAGTAGAGAACTGGGAGGCAGATTTTCTAAGTCGACAGACTTTTCATCTGGGGGAGTGGGAGCTCCATCCGGAGGTGTTTGCACAGTTGATTCAACGTTGGGGCAAACCAGAACTGGATCTAATGGTGTCTTTCCAGAACGCCAAGCTTCCTTGTTACGGATTCAAGTCCAGGGATCCCAAGGCAGCGCTGATAGATGCTCTAGCAGCGCCTTGGTCCTTCAACCTGGTTTATGTGTTTCCACCGTTTCCGCTGCTCCCTCGTCTGATTGCCAAGGTCAAGCAGGAGAGAGCATCTGTGATTTTGATAGCACCTGCGTGGCCACGCAGGACTTGGTATGCAGATCTGGTGGACATGTCATCCTTTCCACCATGGACTCTGCCTCTGAGACAGGACCTTCTACTTCAGGGTCCTTTCAACCATCCAAATCTAATTTCTCTGCGGCTGACTGCTTGGAGATTGAACGCTTGATTTTATCAAAGCGTGGTTTCTCTAAGTCGGTCGTTGATACCTTAATACAGGTGCAAAAGCCTGTCACCAGGAAAATCTATCATATGATATGGTGTAAATATCTTCATTGGTGTGAATCCAAGGGTTACTCATGGAGTAAGGTCAGGATTCCTAGGATATTATCTTTTCTCCAAGAAGGATTGGAGAAGGGTTTGTCAGCTAGTTCCTTAAAGGGACAGACTTCTGCTCTGTCTATTCTTTTGCACAAACGTCTGGCTGAGGTTCCAGACGTGCAGGCGTTTTGTCAGGCTTTAGTCAGAATCAAGCCTGTGTTTAAACCTGTTGCTCCGCCTTGGAGTTTAAATTTAGTTCTTAAGGTTCTTCAAGGGTTTCCGTTTGAACCTTTGCATTCCATAGATATTAAGCTCTTATCTTGGAAAGTTCTGTTTTTAGTAGCTATCTCCTCGGCTCGAAGAGTTTCGGAGTTATCTGCTTTACAATGTGATTCCCCTTATCTCATTTTTCATGCAGATAAGGTAGTGTTACGTACCAAACCTGGTTTTCTACCTACGGTGGTATCTAATAAAAATATCAATCAGGAGATTGTTGTACCGTCACTGTGTCCTAATCCTTCTTCAAAGAAGGAACGTCTTTTACACAATCTTGACGTGGTTCGTGCTTTAAAGTTTTATTTATAAGCTACTAAAGATTTTCGTCCAACATCTGCATTGTTTGTTGTCTACTCTGGACTGAGGAGAGGCCAAAAGGCTTCGGCAACTTCTCTTTCTTTTTAGCTAAGGAGTATAATACGCTTAGCTTATGAGACTGCTGGCCAGCAGCCTCCTGAAAGGATTACAGCTAATTCTACTAGAGCGGTAGCTTCCACATAGGCTTTTAAAAATTAGGCTTCTGTTGAACAGATTTGTAAGGTGGCGACTTGGTCTTCGCTTCATACTTTTTCAAAATTCTATAAATTTGATACTTTTGCTTCTTCGGAGGCTATTTTTGGGAGAAAGGTCTTGCAGGCAGTGGTGCCTTCTGTTTAAGCACCTGCCTTGTCCCTCCCTTCATCCGTGTCCTATAGCTTTGGTATTGGTATCCCACAAGTAATGGATGATCCGTGGACTGGATACACCTTACAAGAGAAAATAAAATTTATGCTTACCTGATAAATGTATTTCTCTTGTGGTGTATCCAGTCCACGGCCTGCCCTGTCATTTTAAGGCAGGTGTGTTTTATTTTTAAACTACAGTCACCACTGCACCCTATAGTTTCTCCTTTCTCTTGCTTGTCTTCGGTCGAATGACTGGGAGTGGTAGTTAGGGGAGGAGCTATATAGACAGTTCTGCTGTGGGTGATCCTCTTGCAGCTTCCTGTTGGGAAGGAGAATATCCCACAAGTAATGGATGATCCGTGGACTGGATACACCACAAGAGAAATAAATTTATCAGGTAAGCATAAATTTTGTTTTTTTTTATTATATACTCTGAAGTATTTGTTGAGCATTATGGTCCTTTCTACATCCACTAGCTGGTATTAAATAGCTCTGTATTCCTTTGTTGACTTGTCCCATTTATTTCTGAAAATCCAGGAGATGTTGATAGAGGTTGGGTAGATTTCAAGTTGCCTGAAATCTAAACCAAAACTCAGGGATCCAGTTGGAAAATATAAAATGTATTATGAACCAAAAATAATTTGGTAACATTTAATTTTACAAAATGTGGTTTATATGTGGTCTCCTTCATGTACCACAGAAAAAAATTATAAATTATTTCTAAGTTAATGATTGTCATGAAGGTGTTTTTTAAGGTCCTTGTTTTAAATTGTCTTATTAAAAGGACATACTCATATGCTAAGTCACTTAAAAGTTATGCAGCGTAACTGAAAAAGCTGACAATGCAATATCACCTGAACATCTCTATGTAAAAAGAGAAGACATTTTAACTCAAAATCTCTTCAGCTCACCAGAGTAAGTGCTATGTGAACAGTTACCAGCTAAAAGTTGAAAAAAAGACAAAATAAATAGTCCATCAGCAGTACTGATGTCATGCTTTACTTTGCTGTGATCTTGTAAGATTTCACTCAAATTTCATAGGTAAATATCATGACTGTGCTGCACATTGCAGATGCACACTCCCTTGCAAGTCCTCCGACTGGCATCCTGATTGTCTGCTTAAATTTTCTTTACAGTGGTGTCTGAATACTTCTTTTTTACATATATATGTTCAGATGATATTTTCTAGTCTGCTTTTTAAGACTACGCTGCTTTATTTTAAATTGCTTCAATGTTTGGGTATTGTGTCCCTTTAAGATTTAAGGCATATTTTTAATATGATTGTAAGGCTGGTGCTTAACTGCTCATCTCCCTAGGGTCAATCTGGCCACCGACATGGAAATAGAGGGAAAAAAACAGCAAGAAAAGCTGCTTCCACAGACCTTTGTGCTGGCGAGCCAGGTAGTTTTTCTGATGCATTCTTAGTTTCTACAATGACCAACAGTAATGCTATTTATTTTTATTTATAAATAATTGCTAATATGAAACCTGGAGCAAATCTAAAAAATATCAAATCACAATGTAGTGCTAAAGTAATCGCTTATGATTCATAATCCTTTCAGTCAGTGTAGCAAAAGATTGTTCTGAATAGTTTTCCTCTTTGATGAATTATTCCTATAAGTAGTTCCACACTTAACTGACAATTCTGTTTTCTTCTATAAGGTACGACAAGTCCACGGATTCATCCTTTACTTGTGGGATATTATCCTCCTGCTAACAGGAAGTGGCAAAGAGCACCACAGCAGATGAGTCTATATAGCTCCTCCCTTAGCTCCATCCCCCAGTCATTCTTTTTGTTTACTCTAAGTACTAGGAAGGGTAAAGTGAAAGAGGTGATAAAATATTAGTTTTTAATTTCTTCAAGCAAGAGTTTTTTGTTTTAAATGGTACCGGTGTGTACTATTTACTCTCAGGCAGCAGATGGGTGAAGACTTCTGCCTGGAGGATGATGATCTTAGCATTTGGCACTAAGATCCAGTGCTGTTCCCACAGAGGCTGAGGGGTACAAGAAACTTCAGTGTGAGGAACGTTTTTCATGCTATATAGCAGTGAGGTATGTTCAGTCATTTTTTCTGGAGAGACTGTGTATTTCAGAAATGCTGACAGTATCCCCATGAGGATAAGGGTAAGCATGGATTCATCCTAACTTGTCCATGGATTCATCCTAACTTGTGGGATATTGTCCTTCCTGACAGGAAGTAGCAAAGAGAGCACCACAGCAGAGCTGTCTATATAGCTCCCCCCTTAACTCCACCCCCCAGTCATTCTCTTTGCTGGCTCTAAGCAGGAAGGGTAAAGAGAAGAGGTGTTAAACTGTTAGTTTTATTTTATCTTCAATCAAGAGTTTATTTTAAATGGTACCGGTGTTGTACTATTTGCTCTCAGGCAGGACATAGATGAAGATTTCTGCCTGGAGGAAGATGATCTTAGCATTTGTAACTAAGGTCCACTGCTGTTCCCACATGAGCTGAGGAGTACAGGAAAACTTCAGTGTGAGGAACGGTTCTTGCTATACAGCAATGAGGTATGTTCAGTCATTTTTCTGCAGAGAAAGTTTTTACCTAAGGTGGTTTCTAACAAGAATATCAATCAAGAGATTGTTGTTCCATCATTATGTCCTAATCCTTCTTCAAAGAAGGAACGTCTTTTGCATAATCTAGACGTAGTCCGTGCCTTGAAGTTGTACTTAGAGGCTACTAAAGATTTTCGTCAAACATCTAACCTGTTTGTTGTTTACTCTGGACAGAGGAGAGATCAAAAGGCCTCAGCAACCTCTCTTTCTTTTTGGCTTAGGAGTATAATCCGTTTAGCCTATGAGACTGCTGGACAGCAGCCTCCTGAAAGGATTACAGCTCATTCTACTAGAGCTGTGGCTTCCACCTGGGCCTTTAAAAATGAGGCCTCTGTTGAACAGATTTGCAAGGCTGCGACTTGGTCTTCGCTTCATACTTTTTCCAAATTTTACAAATTTGATACTTTTGCTTCTTCGGAGGCTGTTTTTGGGAGAAAGGTTCTACAGGCAGTGGTTCCTTCCGTTTAAGTTCCTGCCTTGTCCCTCCCATCATCCGTGTACTTTAGCTTTGGTATTGGTATCCCACAAGTAATGGATGATCCGTGGACTGGATACACTTAACAAGAGAAAACATAATTTATGCTTACCTGATAAATTTATTTCTCTTGTAGTGTATCCAGTCCGCGGCCCGCCCTGTCCTTTTCAGGCAGGTCTAAATTTTAATTAAACTACAGTCACCACTGCACCCTATGGTTTCTCCTTTCTCGGCTTGTTTTGGTCGAATGACTGGATATGGCAGTGAGGGGAGGAGCTATATAGCAGCTCTGCTGTGGGTGATCCTCTTGCAACTTCCTGTTGGGAAGGAGAATATCCCACAAGTAATGGATGATCCGTGGACTGGATACACTACAAGAGAAATAAATTTATCAGGTAAGCATAAATTATGTTTTTTCTCTTAAAGGCACAGTACCGTTGTTGCAAATTGTGTTTTTTTCATTTAAATAAAGTGTTTTCCAAGCTTGCTTGCTTTATTACTAGTCTGTTAAACATGTCTGACACTGAGGAAACTCATTGTTCAATTTGTTTAGAAGCCATTGTGGATGATTCTCAGACAGAAGGAAATCAGGCTTTGCCATCTAGTTCTCCCCAAGTGTCTCAACCAGTAAAGCCCGCACAAGCGACGCCAAGTACTTCTAGTGCGTCTAATTCTTTCACCTTGCAAGATATGGCTTCAGTTATGAATACTACCCTCACAGAGGTTTTATCTAAGCTGCCTTGTTTGCAAGGGAAGCGCAGTAGCTCTGGGTTAAGAACAAATGCTGAGCCTTCTGATGCTTTAGTAGCCGTATCCGATATTCCCTCACAATGTTCTGAAGTAGGGATTTGATGTCTGAGGGAGAGATTTCTGATTCAGGAAAGAAGTTTCCTCAGACAGATTCAGATATGACGGCAGTTAAATTTAAGCTAGAGCACCTCCACTTATTGCTTAGGGAGGTTTTAGCTACTCTGGATGATTGTGACTCTATTGTAGTTCCAGAGAAATTGTGTAAAATGGACAAATATTTAGAGGTTCCTGTTTACACTGATGTGTTTCCGGTCCCTAAGAGGATTTCGGACATTGTTACTAAGGAGTGGGATAAACCAGGTATTCCGTTCTCTCCCCCTCCTGTTTTTAAGAAAATGTTTCCTATTTCTGACACCATAAAGGACTCATGGCAGACGGTCCCTAAGGTGGAGGGAGCTATTTCTACCCTGGCTAAGCATACAACTATACCTATTGAAGACAGTTGTGCTTTCATTGATCCTATGGATAAAAAATTAGAGGGTCTCCTAAAGAAAATTTTTGTTCATGAAGGTTTTCTTTTTCAACCTATAGCGTGCATTGTTCCTGTAACCACTGCAGCTGCCTTTTGGTTTGAGGCTCTAGAAGAGGCGCTTCAGATGGAGACCCCACTAGATGATATTACAGAATTAAGGCTCTTAAGTTGGCTAATTCTTTTATTACAGACGCCGCTTTTCATTTTGCTAAATTAGCGGCAAAGAATTCAGGTTTTGCCATTTTAGCGCATAGAACGTTATGGCTTAAGTCCTGGTCAGCTGATGTATCATCTAAATCTAAGCTTTTGTCGATCCCTTTCAAAGGTAAGACCCTATTCGGGCCTGCATTGAAAGAGATCATTTCAGACATTACTGGAGGGAAGGGTCATACCCTCCCTCAGGATAAGTCAAATAAGACTAGGACCAAACAAAATAATTTTAGTTCCTTTCAAAACTTCAAGGGTGGTCCCTCTACCTCTTCCCCTGCTGCAAAGCAAGAGGTGAACTTTGCTCAATCCAAGCCAACCTGGAGACCTAATCAGGCTTGGAACAAGAGTAAACAGGCCAAAAAGTCTGCTACTGCCACTAAGTCAGCATGAAGGGGTAGCCCCCGATCCGGGACCGGATCTAGTAGGGGGCAGACTCTCTCTCTCTTTGCTCAGGCCTGGGCAAGAGACGTTCAGGATTCCTGGGCAGTAGAAATTGTAACCCAGGGATACCTTATATATTTCAAGGATTCCCCTCCAAGGGGAGGTTCCATCTGTCTCAATTGTCTGTAAACCCGACAAAAAGAGAGGCTTTCTTACGCTGTGTAGAAGACCTCTTTACCATGGGAGTGATCTGCCCGGTTCCAAAAGCAGAACAGGGGCAGGGGTTCTACTTCAATCTCTTTATAATTCCAAAAAAGGAGGGAACCTTCAGACCAATTCTGGATCTCAAGATCCTAAACCAATTCCTAAGAGTTCCATCTTTCAAGATGGAGACCATTTGGACTATCTTCCATTGATCCAGGAGGGTCAATATATGACCACCGTGGACTTTAAGGATGCGTAACTACACATTCCTATCCACAAAGATCATCACCAGTTCCTCAGGTTCGCCTTTCTGGCAAGCATTATCAGTTTGTGGCTCTTCCTTTCAGGTTGGCCACGACGCCACGAATCTTCACGAAGGTGCTAGGGTCCCTTCTGGCGGTTCTAAGGTCACGGGGCATAGCAGTGGCGCCTTCTCTAGACGACATTCTAATTCAAGCGTCATCCTTCCAAAAGTCTCACACGGACTTAGTGTTGGCCTTTCTAAGGTCTCACGGGTGGAAAGTGAACGTAAAAAAGAGTTCTCTTTCCCCCTCACAAGAGTTTCATTTCTAGGGACTCTGATAGACTCGGTGGACATGAAAAATTTTCTGACGGAGGTCAGGAAATCAAAGATTTTGTCCACCTGCCGAGCTCTTCATTCCATTCCTCGGCCGTCAGTGGCTCAGTGTATGGAGGTAATCGGACTAATGGTAGCGGCAATGGACATAGTTCCGTTTGCTCCCTTGCATCTCAGACCACTGCAACTATGCATGCTCAATCAGTGGAATGGGGATTTTGCGGATTTATCTCCTCAGATAAATCTGGATCAAGAGACCAGAGACTCTCTTCTTTGGTGGTTGTCACAGGATCATCTGTGCCAGGGAATGTGTTTCCGCAGGCCAGAATGGGTTATAGTGACTACTGGGCTGGGGTGCAGTCTGGAATTCCCTGAAAGCTCAGGGTTTGTGGACTCGGGAGGAGGCTCTCCTACCGATAAATATTCTGGAATTAAGAGCGATATTCAATGCTCTCCAGGCATGGCCTCAGCTGGCTTTGGCCAGATTCATCAGGTTTCAGTCGGACAACATCACGACTGTGGCTTATATCAATCATCAGGGCGGAACAAAGAGTTCCTTAGCGATGATAGAGTTGTCAAGGATAATCCAATGGGCAGAAGCTCACTCATGCCATCTGTCAGCGATCTATATCCCAGGTGTAGAGAACTGGGAGGCAGATTTTCTAAGTCGTCAGACTTTTCATCCTGGGGAGTGGGGACTCCATCCGGAGGTGTTTGCTCAGCTGGTGCGGCTATGGGGCACACCGGAGTTGGATCTGATGGCATCTCGTCAGAACGCCAAACTTCCTCGTTACGGCTCCAGGTCAAGGGATCCTCAGGCTGTACTGATCGATGCTCTATCAGTACCCTGGTCGTTCGACCTGGCTTATGTGTTTCCACCTTTCCCTCTCCTTCCACGTCTGATTGCCAGAATCAAACAGGAGAGAGCGTCAGTGATTTTGATAGCGCCTGCGTGGCCACGCAGGACTTGGTATGCAGACCTGGTGGACATGTCATCCCTTCCACCATGGTCTCTGCCATTGAGACAGGACCTTCTGATTCAAGGTCCATTCAAGCATACAAATCTAATTTCTCTGCAACTGACTTCTTGGAGATTGAACGCTTGATTCTATCAAAGCGGGGTTTCTCTGAGTCAGTCATAAATTCCTTGATTCAGGCTCGAAAGCCTGTTACCAGGAAAATTTATCATAAGATATGGCGTAAATATCTTTTTTGGTGCGAATCCAAAGGCTACTGGAGTAAACTCAGGATTCCTAGGATTTTGTCTTTTCTCCAAGAGGGATTGGAGAAAGGATTATCAGCTAGTTCCCTAAAGGGACAGATATCTGCTCTGTCTATTTTGTTGCACAAGCGTCTGGCAGATGTTCCAGACGTTCAGGCTTTTTGTCAGGCTTTAGTTAGAATTAAGCCTGTGTTTAAACCTATTGCTCCGCCATGGAGTCTAAATTTAGTTCTTAGAGTTCTTCAGGGGGTTCCGTTTGAACCCATGCATTCCATAGATATTAAGCTTTTATCTTGGAAAGTTTTGTTCCTAGTTGCTATCTCTTCAGCTCGAAGAGTTTCTGAACTATCTGCACTACAATGTGACTCACCTTATCTGGTGTTCCATGCTGATAAGGTGGTTTTGCGTACCAAGCCTGGGTTCCTACCTAAGGTTGTTACTAACAGGTATATCAATCAAGAAATTGTTGTTCCTTCTCTGTGTCCTAATCCTTCTTGTAAGAAGGAATGTCTGTTGTACAACTTGGACGTGGTTCGTGCTTTGAAATTTTATTTTCAGGCAACCAAAGATTTTCGTCAAACATCTTCTTTGTTTGTTGTCTATTCTGGAAAGCGTAGGGGTCAAAAGGCTACGGCGACTACTCTTTCCTTTTGGCTGAAAAGCATCATCCGTATGGCTTATGAGACTGCTGGACAGCAGCCTCCTGAAAGGATTACAGCTCATTCTACTAGAGCGGTAACTTCCACATGGGCTTTTAAAAATGATGCTTCTGTTGAACAGATTTGTAAGGCTGCGACTTGGTCTTCGCTAAATACCTTTTTCAAAATTTTACAAATTTTATACTTTTGCTTCTTCGGAGGCTATTTTTGGGGGAGAGGTTTTGCAAGCAGTGACTTTCTTTTGCGATGTACCGAGTCCACGGCTCGCCCTGTCTATTCAAGACAGATAATATTTTTTATGTAAACTTTAGTCACCTCTGCACCGTATAGTTTCTCCTTTTCTTCCTTGGCCTTCGGTCGAAGGACTGGGGGGTGGAGTTAAGGGGGGAGCTATATAGACAGCTCTGTTGTGGTGCTCTCTTTGCTACTACGTGGCTAGTTTAAAACCGCTCTGGTGCGGTTCTTTGAGGCTGTAGAGACATCTAGTGAGATGGGTGGGGCCTATTCGCGCCTCAGATGCGCAGTTGTTTTCACTCAGCAAGCTCCAACTCCTGAGGGCCCTTGTGGATGTTTTGGGCCAAATCGAAGCTTTAACCCCATATTTACTATCCCTGAGGGCAGGTAGGCGCCACAGCAGGGCTGTGGCAAGGTGCTGGGGGTGTTTTTTCCGGATTTAGGCCTAATTTCAATCCGGTTTGCACATTAAGGGGTTAAATTTCCTTGTGGGGCAAACTTAACTAAACATATTGAGTCTGCTTGCAAAAATTTGAAAAATTTGGTGCATTTTAAAGCAGTTTTGCAGAACGTGTATGCTTTTTTTCTCTTAAAGGCGCAGTACCGTTTTTTAAGATTATTTTTTCACTAAATAAAGTGTTTTCATGCTTGTTTGTAGTCATTACTAGCCTGTTCAACATGTCTGACATTGAAGAAAGTCATTGTTCAATATGTTTAGAAGCCATTGTGGAACCCCCACTTAGAATGTGTCCCTCATGCACTGAAAGGTCAATAAATTGCAAAGAACATATTTTAGCTACTAAAAGTAGGTCGCAGGATGATTCTCAGTCAGAAGGGAATAGGGTTTTGCCATCTAATTCTCCCCAAGTGTCACAACCATTAACACCCGCACAAGCGACGCCAAGTACTTCTAGTGCATCTAATTCTTTCACCCTGCAAGATATGGCCGCAGTTATGAATACTACCACAGAGGTTTTATCTAAGCTGCCTGGGTTGCAGGAGAAGCACAGTAGGTCTGGTGTGAGAACAAATACTGAGCCATCTGACGCTTTATTAGCCATATCCGATGTACCCTCACAATGTTCTGAGTTGGGGGTGAGGGATTTGCTGTCTGAGGGAGAGATTTCTGATTCAGGAAAGATGTTCCCTCAGACAGACTCAGATATGACGGCTAATAAATTTAAACTAGAACACCTCCGCTTATTGCTCAGGGAGGTTTTAGCGACTCTGGATGATTGTGACCCTATTGTAGTTCCAGAGAAATTGTGTAAAATGAACAGATTTCTAGAGGTTCCTGCCTACACTGATATTTTTCCAGTCCCTAAGAGGATTTCGGACATTGTTACCAAGGAGTGGGATAGACCAGGTATTCCGTTTGCTCCCCCTCCTACTTTTAAGAAAATGTTTCCCATATCAGACACCGTGCGGGACTTGTGGCAGAGGGTCCCTAAGGTGGAGGGAGCTATTTCTACCCTGGCTAAGCGTACAACTATACCTATTGAGGACAGTTGTGCTTTCAAAGATCCTATGGATAAAAAATTAGAGGGTCTCCTAAAGAAAATATTTGTTCATCAGGGTTTTCTTCTCCAACCTATAGCGTGCATTGTTCCTGTAACTACTGCAGCTGCTTTTTGGTTCGAGGCTCTGGAGGAGGCTCTTCAGGTTGAGACCCCATTAGATGATATTCTGGATAGAATTAGGGCTCTCAAGCTAGCTAATTCTTTCATTACAGATGCCGCTTTTCAACTGGCTAAATTAGCGGCGAAGAATTCAGGTTTTGCCATTTTAGCGCGTAGAGCGTTATGGCTTAGGTCCTGGTCTGCTGATGTGTCATCAAAATCTAAGCTTTTAGCCATCCCTTTCAAGGGTAAGACCCTATTCGGGCCTGAACTGAAAGAGATCATTTCAGACATCACTGGAGGGAAAGGCCATGCCCTTCCTCCGGATTAGACAGGACCAAACAAAATAATTTTCGTTCCTTTCGAAACTTCAAAGGGGGTCCCTCTACCTCTTCCCCTGCTGCAAAGCAAGGTGGGAATTTTGCTCAATCCACGTCAGTCTGGAGACCTAACCAGACTTGGAACAAGGGTAAACAGGCCAAGAAGCCTGCTGCTGCCACCAAGACAGCATGAAGGGGTAGCCCCCGATCCGAGACCGGATCTAGTAGGGGGCAGACTTTCTCTCTTTGCTCAGGCTTTGGCAAAAGACGTTTAGGACTCCTGGGCTTTAGAAATTGTAACCCAGGGGTATCTTCTAGATTTCAAAGATTCTCCTCCAAGGGGGAGATTCCATCTTTCTCAATTGTCTGTAAACCAGACAGAGAGGCGTTCTTACGCTGTGTAGAAGACCTATATACCATGGTAGTGATCTGCCCAGTTCCGAAGACAGAACAGGGACAGGGGTTCTACTCCAATCTGTTTGTGGTTCCCAAAAAAGAGGGAACCTTCAGACCAATTTTAGATCTCAAGATCCTAAACAAATTCCTCAGAGTCCCATCCTTCAAGATGGAGACCATTCGGACTATTTTACCAATGATCCAGGAGGGTCAATATATGACCACCGTGGACTTAAAGGATGTGTATCTACACATCCCTATCCACAAAGATCATCACCAGTTCCTCAGGTTCACCTTTCTGGACAAGCATCACCAGTTTGTGGCTCTTCCCTTCGGGTTGGCCACAGCTCCCAGAATTTTCACAAAGGTGCTAGGGTCCCTTCTGGCGGTTTCTAAGGCCGCGGGGCATAGCTGTGGCACCTTATATCGATATCTTAATTCAGGTGTCGACTTACCAACTAGCCAAGTCTCACACGGACATCGTGTTGGCTTTTCTAAGATCTCACGGGTGGAAGGTGAACGTAAAAAAGAGTTCACTTACCCCTCTCACAAGAGTTCCTTTCCTTTGAACTCTGATAGATTCGGTGGACATGAAAATTTTTCTGACGGAGGTCAGGAAATCAAAGATTTTAACCATCTGCCGAGCTCTTCATTCCATTCCTCGGCAGTCAGTGGCTTCCGCAGGCCAGCATGGGTCATAGTGACGACGGACGCCAGCCTATTGGGCTGGGGTGCAGTCTGGAATTCCCTGAAAGCACAGGGTTTGTGGACTCAGGAGGAGGCTCTCCTCCCAATAAATATTCTAGAACTTAGAGCGATATTCAACGTGCTTCTGGCGTGGCCTCAGCTGGCTTCGGCCAGATTCATAAGATTCCAGTCGGACAATATCACGACTAGCATATATCAATCATCAGGGGGGAACAAAGAGTTCTCTAGCGATGATAGAGGTTACCAAAATAATTAGATGGGCAGAGACTCACTCTTGCCATTTATCAGCAATCTATATCCCAGGAGTGGAGAACTGGGAAGTGGATTTTCTAAGTCGTCAGACTTTTCATCCGGGGGAGTGGGAACTCCATCCGGAGGTGTTTGCACAATTGATTCAGCAATGGGGCACACCATAATTGGATCTGATGGCGTCTCGTCAGAACGCCAAACTTCCTTGTTACTGGTCCAGGTCAAGGGATCCTCAGGCAGTACTGATAGATGCTCTAGCAGTACCCTGGTCTTCAACCTGGCTTATGTGTTTCCACCATTTCCTCTCCTTCCTCGTTTGATTGCCAGAATCAAACAGGAGAGAGCTTCTGTGATTTTGATAGCACCTGCGTGGCCACGCAGGACTTGGTATGCTGACCTGGTGGACATGTCATCTCTTCCACCATGGACTCTGCCACTGAGACAGGACCTTCTGATTCAAGGTCCGTTCCAGCATCCAAATCTATTTTCTCTGCGGCTGACTGCTTGGAGATTGAACGCTTGATTTTTTCCAAGCGGGGTTTCTCTGAGTCGGTCATAGATACCTTGATTCAGACTCAAAAGCCTGTCACTAGGAAAATTTATCATAAGATATGGCGTAAATATCTTTATTGGTGCGAATCCAAAGGCTACTCATGGAGTAAGATCAGGATTCCTAGGATTTTGTCCTTTCTCCAAGAAGGATTGGAGAAGGGGCTATCAGCTAGTTCCTTAAAGGGACAGATATCTGCCTTATCAATTCTACTGCACAAGCGTCTGGCAGATGTTCCAGACGTTCAGTCTGTCAGGCTTTAGTTAGAATCAAGCCTCTGTTTAAACCTGTTGCTCCGCCATGGAGTTTGAATTTAGTTCTTAAAGTTCTTCAAGGGGTTCCGTTTGAACCTATGCATTCCATAGATATTAAGCTTCTTTGTTGGAAAGTTCTGTTTTTAGTTGCCATCTCTTCGGCTCGAAAAGTTTCTGAATTATCTGCATTGCAATGCGACTTGCCTTATCTTGTTTTCCATGCTGATAAGGTGGTTTTGCGTACCAAACCTGGATTCCTTCCTAAGGTTGTTACTAATAGGAATATCAATCAGGAAATTGTTGTTCCTTCTCTGTGTCCTAATCCTTCCTCTAAGAAGGAACGTCTTTTGCACAACTTGGACGTGGTTCGTGCTTTGAAGTTTTACTTGCAAGCAACCAAAGATTTGTAAGGCTGCGACTTGGTCTTCGCTTCATACCTTTTCCAAATTTTACAAATTTGATACTTTTGCTTCTTCGGAGGCTATTTTTGGGAGAAAAATTCTTCAAGCAGTGGTGCCTTCTGTTTAACCATCTGTCTTGTCCCTCCCGTTCATCCGTGTCCTGTAGCTTTGGTATTGTATGCCACAAGTAAAGGATGAATCCGTGGACTCGTCGTACCTTATAGAAGAAAAGTAAATTTATGCTTACCTGATAAATTAATTTCTTCTATGGTACGACGAGTCCACGGCCCGCCCTGTCATTTTAAGACAGAGTATATTTTTTTGATTTTAAACTTCAGTCACCTCTGCACCTTGTAGTTTCTCCTTTTTCTTCCTGTACCTTCGGTCGAATGACTGGGGGGTGGAGCTAAGGGAGGAGCTATATAGACAGCTCTGCTGTGGTGCTCTTTGCCACTTCCTGTTAGCAGGAGGATAATATCCCACAAGTAAAGGATGAATCCGTGGACTCGTCGTACCATAGAAGAAATTAATTTATCAGGTAAGCATGAATTTACTAATTTCTATACTACAATTTTAAACATAAAATAACCCTCAATAAGTTCTCAGATATGTTAATAACTATATATGTATTATGTTAGTATCCATTTTTCACCTAATCAATGAGCTCTGAAAAGTATGTAGTTCACAACATAATTTATTAATCTAAATAGGGTTGCTTATTTCCAGCTGGTTTACTGTTGTTTATGTATAAAGCAAAAACTCCAGTGCTGTGACAACAGGTAATTGCACACTGTCATAACATTTATAAAATACTTCTCCTTTACATCTCATAACTGTATCTGATGTGCACCACCTCTTAGGCGTTATCTTATAGCTGGGGGTATCACTTGACAGTATTCTACACCTTTGCCTGGAACTGAATGGGTTACTTGATGAGATATCTCGGTGAACAGCATTTAGACAGCCAGCAAGTAAAGTCCAATCACTGTTCTGTTTATTATAAGGCATCACATACGTTTATAGACAATGGTTACAGTATATGGGGTTAAACAAATGACGTATCCTAATCACACCATTCTACACAGCATAAGTTAGAACAAAGAAGTACAGTAAAAATATAGGAAAAAAAGGAGTTATACTGAGAAACAAACAGATAACGGTGTATCCGGGCGCATTGCCAGGACGCAAGGCCATTCTTGAGATACAATTGTTGCATATGAAACTAAAATCTAATGTCAGCATATGTTCTCACAGTATAATAAAACACATTATGAAGAAATATAAATATAAATAATAAATATGAGTAGAGACAAAATTGTGTCAGTATTGTTGTTATTATATATATATATATATATATATATATATATATTTTACAGGTGGCCCTCGGTTTACGCTGGTTCAATTTGCGCCGTTTCAGAATACCAACCTTTTTTTCAGTCATGGGACTGCTATTGAAATGCATTCAAAATCAGTGCACTAATTAAAATACCCAGTAGGTGGAGCTGTCCGCTTGTGTTTCAGCAAAGTTAAGCTAGTTTAACAGCTTGAAATTGATCTGTGTATACAGATCAGACAAGACCTATCGGGCAAGATCTTGCAACCACTTCCCTATTAGCTTCCTTAGCTGCTTGAGATGAGGGTGCCTAACTGCCTATTAATCACTGTAGATTGAAATGCATAGAATAGCTGCAGAACCAATATTATCTAACATGTTAACAATGCAGAGAACTGATTGCAGAAAAATGCAAGTAAAAAAACCTTTTTTTTCTTTAAACTTAGTTTGATGATGATACAATCTATATTATTAGGTTTATAATGCTGTATGGCATTTAAAGTCTTCATTTCAAACCTTTAAAAATAATGTATTAGGTGTTACTTATGACAATGGAGGGGCCTGGAACCTAACTCCCTCAATTCCCATTGACTTGCATTATAAACTAGGTTTCAATTTACAAAGGTTTCAATTTACAACCATTCCTCCTGGAACCTAACCCCGGCGTAAACTGAGGTCAACTATCTTTGACTTGGTGGTTAGATCACCATCAAATAGTTCTACAGGTCTCTTCGATTCATCCAACCTGGATTTTGATCACTACAGATGCAAGTCTTTTAGGTTGGAAGGCTGTCTGGGGATCTCTGTTAGCACAAGGGGTTTGGAAATCTCAGGAGGCGAGATTACCATTCAATATTTTGGAACTCCGTGCATTCTCAGAGTTCGTTAGTTTTGGCTTCTTTTTGAAGAGAGAGACGTTATTGTTTTTCAGACAGACAATGTCACAACTGTGGCGTATGTCAATCATCAGCGTGGGACTCTCAGTCCTTAGGCTGTGAAAGAAGTATCTCGGATACTTGCTTGGGCTAAATCCAGCTCCTGTCTAATTTCTGCGGTCCATATCCTAGGTTTAGACAATTGGGAAGCGGATTATCTCTGTCAATCAAGCTTTACATCCGGGAGAATGGTCTCTTTACCCAGATGTGTTTTTTCAAATTGTTCTGATGTGAGGGTTTCCAGTAATAGTTCTGATGGCATCTCATCTAAACAAGAAAACTTCCCAGGTACCTATTCAGGTCCGGGGATCCTCAGGCGGAAACAGTGTATTCATTGACACTTCCTTGGAGTTATCAATCTGCCTATATTTTTGCTCCTTCTGGTTCTTCTTTTTAAGAGTGATTTCTTCTGTTAAGTGTGATCAGTCCACGGGTCATCATTACTTCTGGGATATTACTCCTCCCCAACAGGAAGTGCAAGAGGATTCACCCAGCAGAGCTGCATATAGCTCCTCCCCTCTACGTCACTCCCGTCATTCTCTTGCACCCAACGACTAGATAGGATGTGTGAGAGGACTATGGTGATTATACTTAGTTTTATATCTTCAATCAAAAGTTTGTTATTTTAAAATAGCACCGGAGTTTGTTATTATCTCTCTGGCAGAGTTTGAAGAAGAATCTACCAGAGTTTTTGTTATGATTTTAGCCGGAGTAGTTAAGATCATATTGCTGTTTCTCGGCCATCTGAGGAGAGGTAAACTTCAGATCAGGGGACAGCGGGCAGATGAATCTGCATAGAGGTATGTAGCAGTTTTTATTTTCTGACAATGGAATTGATGAGAAAATCCTGCCATACCAATATAATGTCATGTATGTATACTTTACACTTCAGTATTCTGGGGAATGGTACTTCACTAGAATTACACTGTATGAAATACATAAAGCTGTTTAATAACTAGAGATTATGTTTAACGTTTTTGCTGGAATGTAAAATCTTTTTCATTTGCTGAGGTACTGAGTGAATAAATGTTTGGGCACTATTTTTCCACTTGGCAGTTGCTTAATCTGTTTTCTGACAGTTTCTGTTCTCCCTCACTGCTGTGTGTGAGGGGGAGGGGCCGTTTTTTGGCGCTTTTACTACGCATCAAATATTTCAGTCAGCAACTCATTGTATTCCCTGCATGATCCGGTTCATCTCTACAGAGCTCAGGGGTCTTCAAAACTTATTTTGAGGGAGGTAATTTCTCTCAGCAGAGCTGTGAGAATTATAGTTTGACTGAGATAAAAAACGTTTATTCTGTAATTTGTTTCCTGCTTTCAGAATTTGTTATCTTTGCTAATGGGATTAAACCTTTGCTAAAGTTGTGTTGTTTACAAGGATTGAGGCTATAACTGTTTTCAATTTATTAATTTTCAACTGTCATAAATCTTCTGTGCTTCTTAAAGGCACAGTACGTTTTAATATTATTCTAATTGAATTGTATTTCCAAGTTGCAAGTTTATTTGCTAGTGTGTTAAACATGTCTGATTCAGAGGATGATACCTGTGTCATTTGTTGCAATGCCAAAGTGGAGCCCAATAGAAATTTATGTACTAACTGTATTGATGCTACTTTAAATAAAAGTCAATCTGTACAAATTGAACAAATTTCACCAAACAACGAGGGGAGAGTTATGCCGACTAACTCGCCTCACGTGTCAGTACCTACATCTCCCGCTCAGAGGGAGGTGCGTGATATTGTAGCGCCGAGTACATCTGGGCGGCCATTACAAATCACATTACAGGATATGGCTACTGTTATGACTGAGGTTTTGGCTAAATTACCAGAACTAAGAGGTAAGCGTGATCACTCTGGGGTGAGAACAGAGTGCGCTGATAATATTAGGGCCATGTCAGACACTGCGTCACAGGTGGCAGAACATGAGGACGGAGAACTTCATTCTGTGGGTGACGGTTCTGATCCAAACAGACTGGATTCAGATATTTCAAATTTTAAATTTAAACTGGAAAACCTCCGTGTATTACTAGGGGAGGTGTTAGCGGCTCTGAATGATTGTAACACAGTTGCAATACCAGAGAAAATGTGTAGGTTGGATAAATATTTTGCGGTACCGACGAGTACTGAGGTTTTTCCTATACCTAAGAGACTTACTGAAATTGTTACTAAGGAGTGGGATAGACCCGGTGTGCCGTTCTCACCCCCTCCGATATTTAGAAAAATGTTTCCAATAGACGCCACCACAAGGGACTTATGGCAAACGGTCCCTAAGGTGGAGGGAGCAGTTTCTACCTTAGCTAAGCGTACCACTATCCCGGTGGAGGATAGCTGTGCTTTTTCAGATCCAATGGATAAAAAGTTAGAGCGTTACCTTAAGAAAATGTTTGTTCAACAAGGTTTTATATTGCAACCCCTTGCATGCATTGCGCCGATCACGGCTGCAGCGGCATTCTGGATTGAGTCTCTGGAAGAGAACATTGGTTCAGCTACTCTGGACGACATTACGGACAGGCTTAGAGTCCTTAAACTAGCTAATTCATTCATTTCGGAGGCCGTAGTACATCTTACTAAACTTACGGCGAAGAATTCAGGATTCGCCATTCAGGCACGCAGGGCGCTGTGGCTAAAATCCTGGTCAGCTGATGTTACTTCTAAGTCTAAATTGCTTAATATACCTTTCAAAGGGCAGACCTTATTCGGGCCCGGGTTGAAAGAGATTATCGCTGACATTACAGGAGGTAAAGGCCATGCCCTGCCTCAGGACAAAGCCAAAGCCAAGACTAGACAGTCTAATTTTCGTTCCTTTCGTAATTTCAAAGCAGGAGCAGCATCAACTTCCTCTGCACCAAAACAGGAAGGAGCTGTTGCTCGCTACAGACAAGGCTGGAAACCTAACCAGTCCTGGAACAAGGGCAAGCAGACTAGGAAACCTGCTGCTGCCCCTAAAACAGCATGAATTGAGGGCCCCCGATCCGGGATCGGATCTAGTGGGGGGCAGACTTTCTCTCTTCGCCCAGGCTTGGGCAAGAGATGTTCAGGATCCCTGGGCGCTAGAGATAATATCTCAGGGATACCTTCTGGACTTCAAATACTCTCCTCCAAGAGAGAGATTTCATCTGTCAAGATTGTCAACAATCCAGGAAAAGAAAGAGGCGTTTCTACGCTGCGTTCAAGAGCTCTTGTTAATGGGAGTAATCCATCCAGTTCCACGATCGGAACAGGGACAGGGGTTTTACTCAAATCTGTTTGTGGTTCCCAAAAAAGAGGGAACTTTCAGACCAATCCTGGACTTAAAGATCCTAAACAAATTCCTAAGAGTTCCATCGTTCAAGATGGAGACTATTCGGACAATTTTACCTATGATCCAAGAGGGTCAGTACATGACCACTGTAGATTTAAAAGATGCTTACCTTCACATACCGATTCACAAAGATCATTATCGGTACCTAAGGTTTGCCTTCCTAGACAGGCATTACCAGTTTGTGGCTCTTCCATTCGGATTGGCTACAGCTCCAAGAATCTTCACAAAGGTTCTGGGGGCTCTTCTGGCGGTACTAAGACCGCGGGGAATCTCGGTAGCTCCATACCTAGACGACATTCTGATACAAGCTTCAAGCTTTCAAACTGCCAAGTCTCATACAGAGTTAGTGCTGGCATTTCTAAGGTCACATGGATGGAAGGTGAACGAAAAGTAAAGTTCACTCGTTCCACTCACAAGAGTTCCCTTCCTGGGGACTCTTATAGATTCTGTAGAAATGAAGATTTACCTGACAGAGGACAGGCTAACAAGACTTCAAAGTGCTTGCCGCACCCTTCATTCCATTCAACACCCGTCAGTGGCTCAATGCATGGAGGTAATCGGCTTAATGGTAGCGGCAATGGACATAGTACCCTTTGCACGCTTACACCTCAGACCACTGCAACTGTGCATGCTAAGTCAGTGGAATGGGGATTACTCAGACTTATCCCCTTCTCTGAATCTGGATCAAGAGACCAGAAATTCTCTTCTATGGTGGCTTTCTCGGCCACATCTGTCCAGGGGGATGCCATTCAGCAGACCAGACTGGACAATTGTAACAACAGACGCCAGCCTTCTAGGTTGGGGTGCCGTCTGGAATTCTCTGAAGGCTTAGGGACAATGGAGTCAGGAGGAGAGTCTCCTGCCAATAAACATTCTGGAATTGAGAGCAGTTCTCAATGCCCTCCTGGCTTGGCCCCAGTTGACAACTCGGGGGTTCATCAGGTTTCAGTCGGACAACATCACGACTGTAGCTTACATCAACCATCAGGGAGGGACAAGAAGCTCCCTAGCTATGATGGAAGTATCAAAGATAATTCGCTGGGCAGAGTCTCACTCTTGCCACCTGTCAGCAATCCACATCCCGGGAGTGGAGAACTGGGAGGCGGATTTCTTAAGTCGTCAGACTTTTCATCCGGGGGAGTGGGAACTTCATCCGGAGGTCTTTGCCCAAATACTTCGACGTTGGGGCAAACCAGAGATAGATCTCATGGCGTCTCGACAGAACGCCAAGCTTCCTCGTTACGGGTCCAGATCCAGGGATCCAGGAGCAGTCCTGATAGATGCTCTAACAGCACCTTGGGACTTCAGGATGGCTTACGTGTTTCCACCCTTCCCGTTGCTTCCTCGATTGATTGCCAGAATCAAACAAGAGAGAGCATCAGTGATTCTAATAGCACCTGCGTGGCCACGCAGGACTTGGTATGCAGACCTGGTGGACATGTCATCCTGTCCACCTTGGTCTCTACCTCTGAAACAGGACCTTCTGATACAGGGTCCCTTCAAACATCAAAATCTAACTTCTCTGAAGCTGACTGCTTGGAAATTGAACGCTTGATTTTATCAAGACGTGGGTTTTCTGAGTCAGTTATTGATACCTTAATACAGGCTAGGAAACCTGTTACCAGAAAGATTTACCATAAGATATGGCGTAAATACCTATATTGGTGTGAATCCAAAGGTTACTCTTGGAGTAAGGTTAGGATTCCTAGGATATTGTCTTTTCTACAAGAAGGTTTAGAAAAGGGTTTATCTGCTGGTTCATTAAAGGGACAGATCTCAGCTCTGTCCATTCTGTTACACAAACGTCTGTCAGAAGTTCCTGACGTCCAGGCTTTTTGTCAGGCTTTGGCCAGGATTAAGCCTGTGTTTAAAACTGTTGCTCCACCATGGAGTTTAAACCTTGTTCTTAATGTTTTACAGGGCGTTCCGTTTGAACCCCTTCATTCCATTGATATAAAGTTGTTATCTTGGAAAGTTCTATTTTTAATGGCTATTTCCTCGGCTCGAAGAGTCTCTGAATTATCAGCCTTACATTGTGATTCTCCTTATTTGATTTTTCATTCGGATAAGGTAGTCCTGCGTACTAAACCTGGGTTCTTACCTAAGGTAGTTACTATCAGGAATATCAATCAAGAGATTGTTGTTCCTTCTTTATGCCCAAATCCTTCTTCAAAGAAGGAACGTCTACTGCACAACCTGGATGTAGTCCGTGCTCTAAAATTTTACTTACAGGCAACTAAGGAATTTCGACAAACGTCTTCTCTGTTTGTCATTTACTCTGGGCAGAGGAGAGGTCAAAAAGCTTCCGCTACCTCTCTTTCTTTTTGGCTTCGTAGCATAATTCGTTTAGCTTATGAGACTGCTGGACAGCAGCCTCCTGAAAGAATTACAGCTCATTCTACTAGAGCTGTGGCTTCCACTTGGGCCTTCAAGAATGAGGCCTCTGTTGAACAGATTTGCAAGGCTGCAACTTGGTCTTCGCTTCATACTTTTTCCAAATTTTACAAATTTGACACTTTTGCTTCATCGGAGGCTATTTTTGGGAGAAAGGTTCTTCAGGCAGTGGTTCCTTCTATCTAGCCTGCCTATCCCTCCCGTCATCCGTGTACTTTTGCTTTGGTATTGGTATCCCAGAAGTAATGATGACCCGTGGACTGATCACACTTAACAGAAGAAAACATAATTTATGCTTACCTGATAAATTCCTTTCTTCTGTAGTGTGATCAGTCCACGGCCCGCCCTGTTTTTAAAGCAGGTAAATATTTTTTAATTTATACTCCAGTCACCACTTCACCCTTGGCTTTTCCTTTCTCGTTGGTCCTTAGTCGAATGACTGGGAGTGACGTAGAGGGGAGGAGCTATATGCAGCTCTGCTGGGTGAATCCTCTTGCACTTCCTGTTGGGGAGGAGTAATATCCCAGAAGTAATGATGACCCGTGGACTGATCACACTACAGAAGAAAAGAATTTATCAGGTAAGCATAAATTATGTTTTTTCAAAATCATCATGGAGCAATCGTTTGTGCTGCTGGTGGCTCCAGCATGGCCGCTCAGGTTTTGGTATATGGTTCTTGTTTGGATGTCCAGTTGTCAACCTTGGTCACTTCCATAAGGCCAGACCTTATATCTTAAGATTCGTTTTTCCCGTCAGGAAATCAAATTATTAAATTTGATGGTATGGAAATTAAAACGCTTAGTGCTTAGTCATAGAGGTTTCTCTTACTCAGTGATTAATACTATGTTGCAGGTTTGTAAATCTGTGTCTAGAAAGATTTATTATCGAGTTTTGAAGACTTACATCTTATGATACTCTTCTCATAATTTCTCTTGGCATTCTTTTAGAATTCCTAGGATTTTATTGTTTCTTCATAAGGTTTTGTCTGCAAGTTCCTTGAAAGGACAAATCTCTGCTCTTTCTGTGCTGTTTCACAGAAAAAATTGCTAATCTTTCTGATATTCATTGTTTTGCTCAGGCTTTGGTTCGTATAAAGCCTGCCATTAAGCCAATTTCTCCTCCTTGGAGTCTTAATTTGGTTCTGAGGGCTTAACAGGCTCTTCCGTTTGAGCATATGCATTCTTTGGACATTGAATTACTTTCATGGAAAGTATTGTTCCTTTTGGCCATCTCTTCTGCTAGAAGAGTTTTTGAATTATCTGCTCTTTCTTGTGAGTCTCCTTTTCTGATTTTTCATCAGGATAAGGTGGTTTTGCTGTCTTTATTTAAATTTTTACCTCAAGTTGTGAATTCTAACAACATTAATAGAGGAATTATTGTTCCTTCCTTGTGTCCTAAATCCTAAGAATTCTTTGGAAAGATCCTTACATTCTTTGGATGTGGTCAGATATATTATGTTGAAGCTACAAAGATTTCAGAAAGACTTCTAGTCTATTTGTTATCTTTTCTGGTTTTAGGAAAGGTCAGAAGGCTTCTGCCATTTCTTTGGCATCTTGGTTAAAGCTTTTGATTCATCATGCTTATGTGGAGTCAGGTAAATCCCCGCCTCAAAGGATTACGGCTCATTCTACTAGGTCAGTTTCTACTTCCTGGGCTTTTGAGAATGAAGCTTCTGTTAATCAGATTTGCAAAGCAGCAACTTGGTCTTCTTTGCATACTTTTACTAAATTCTACCATTTAGATGTTTTTTCTTCTTCAGAAGCAGTTTTTGGTAGAAAAGTACTTCAGGCAGCTGTTTCAGTCTGATTCTTCTGCTTATAATTTCAGTTTTTTTCATTATAAAGATTAAAACGTTTGATTTGGGTTGTGGATTGTTTTTTCAGCGGAATTGGCGGTCTTTATTTTATCCCTCCCTCTCTAGTGACTCTTGCGTGGAGTTCCACATCTTGGGTATTTGTTATCCCATACATCACTAGCTCATGGACTCTTGCCAATTACATGAAAGAAACCATAATTTATGTAAGAACTTACCTGATAAATTCATTTCTTTCATATTGGCAAGAGTCCATGAGGCCCACCCTTTTTGTGGTGGTTATGATTTTTTTGTATAAAGCACAACTATTCCAATTCCTTGTTGATGCTTTCGCTCCTTTCTTATCACCCCACTTCTTGGCTATTCGTTAAACTGAATTGTGGGTGTGGTGAGGGGTGTATTTATAGGCATTTTGAGGTTTGGGAAACTTTGCCCCTCCTGGTAGGAATGTATATCCCATACGTCACTAGCTCATGGACTCTTGCCAATATGAAAGAAATGAATTTTTCAGGTAAGTTCTTAGATAAATTATGGTTTCTTTCATGTAATTGGCATGAGTCCATAAGCATGAGTCCATAAATTATGTTGTTTTTTTTGTCTCGCCCAATGGTCTCCATAGGTTGGGTTTTAGTTCACATCATGGACTCTTATCACATTATGAAAGAAAGCTAATTTTATGCTTAACTGATAAATTATTTCATGGTGGTGAGAGTCCTCAAAACCTTTTCCTACTGTAAGAAAAATAATATATATATATATATATATATATATATATACACACACACAAAACCAGCATCCATTTTGTCTCTATTCCTCCATTTTCTATCTGCTCAGCCATTCTGAACTAATACTGACCTTTTTGTTATGCTGTGAAACAGTCTCCTGATGTGTGCTTTTACAGTAAAACATATGTATCTGGTTACTATGTGTAGCTAAGCTCCCTCTTCCATAAATATGCTCCCACTACATAACTTGATTCGCTTTGTACCAAGCTTGATGCTTCATGATTTCTTACACTTTACATAAACAATCTAATTGCTCAGACTTTGTACCTTTACACTAATTATGTTGCAATTATGGGGTGTGTAAGAAGCCCCTGTATGTCTATTAATCACATATATGCAATGTATACTATATAAACGTAGCACTGATAATAATAAAAAGAACAGATTTTAGACTTTACTGGCTGTTTGTGTCTGATTCCTGTTCTCTGAGATAACTTGCAAGGGTGAAGCACTCTGATCAGTATTCTGCACAACGCTCTTCACCTGGAACTGTGTCAAGTGGTACCCCGCCCCAAAGAAGACCTCTAACACCTACCTTTCTACTTTTTCTTGGCTATAAATCAGACTGGAATACCAGGGAAGTGGGAGGGATTAAGTAGTCTTGGCGTTCTGGAAATCTTTGCCTCCTCCTAGTGGCCAGGAGTTGAATCCCAGGAGTAGTGGCTCCTGGACTGTCACTACCATCAAAGAAATTGCCAGGTAGGAGGTCTCAGGTAGGAGAAAATTAGACTTTAAAATACTGCCTATCTCTTTAATCTATTGTTCTGTTCTGTTACTTTGTTGCATTGTAAAAAAGACTGTATTATAGTGCTTCTATACATCTTGCTGTATAATTTACACAGAATGGTATCTTCAATTTGAATGCTGGTTACAATATGGTGAATTCCGGATGTCCTGTTAGTAGTAGGAGATATGATTTTGGTTTTGTATGAAATAGAGTAGTGCACTTGCAAGCTCATATAAATCTGTGTGCACCTAAAGCATTCCAGAGCACAAATGAAAACTGCTATACATAACTTACATACAATATGCATTATGCCTTAAACTATGTTTATAACAATTCAGATATACTTTCCAAATTCATTTATTTGGTGTTTTGAATGATGCATGTTCTTGTGCTAGCTAAACCAGCCAATTAATTTTAAGGGACACTGAACCAATTTTTTTTCTTCTTTCATGATTCAGATAGAGCATGCATTTTAAATAAACTTTCTAATTTACTCCTATTATGAATTTTTCTCAGTTCTCTTGCTATCTCTATTTTAAAAGTAGGAACGTAAATCTTAGCAGCCAGTCCATTTTAGGTTCAGCTCCATGGATAGCGCTTGCTTATTGGAGGCTTACATTTACCCACCAATAAGCAAGCATAACCCAGGTTCTCAACCAAAAGTGGGCCAGCTCCTATGCATCACATTCTTTCACATTCCTGCTTTTTAAATAAAGATAGCAAGAGAACAAAGGAAAATTGATAATAGGAGTAAATTAGAAAGTTGCTTAAAATTGCATGCTCTATCTGAATCATGAAAGAAAGAAAAAAATGGGTTTAGTGTCCCTTTAACCCCTTGAGTGCTAATGACTGCTCTGAGCCGTCGCTAGCACTCTCCCACCTTGAGGGAGATCTGGGGGCCCCCACCGGCTCCTACCCCGGTGATCGGGCCTGCATAGTGACAGGCATCACCGGGGTTTTGCGGTGACGTCACGCGCAATGACGTGATGACGTCACCATGCAACTTAAAAATTTACAATACAAAGTATAGGGAAAGGGGGCATGCTGCTTAGACGCCTGTATCTCAGGCATCTAAGCACTACAGACCCCCAAGACCCACCGTTGAAAAGGTAATCGCCTAACTTTTCCAACGTGTAAGTCTTGGGAATCTGGGTAAAAAAATACAAAAGTAAAAAAAAATAAAAAGAAAACTTAAATCACCTTAGCACCCAGGTGGGAAAGTGCTTAGCACTCAAAGGGTTAAAGGACTTGGTAAACTGTAAAGTTTTGAGTTTAGAATGTCTGGTGGAATAATTATAATTAGTAGTTTTGAGTAGTTTAGTTGTTCTCCCCCCCACCTCTTTCTTTGTTCCTGTATTTATACAAAACTTTAAATTTTTATTTTTTTTCCTTTTAGTAATTGGGAAGGTCTTAGAAATCACCGAACTGCCTGATGGAATAAGTCGAACAGATGCTGAAATGCTTTTTGGAGAACTTTTTAAAGTTGGTGCCAAGATCAGGTGGCTAAGGGACCCTCACTCCCAACAGACTGTACACCAACATCATCCTCACTATTGTGGCAGTGGAGATAACCACACAAGTACTGAACACTCCAACTCTTCAGACTTGGCTTCTACATACACCATTGTAGCTACCTTTCCTACAGTATCGGCTGCACAAAGTGCATTGAAGAAACAAAATAATCTAGTTAACAAGTTTAGACTGCGAACAAGCAGGAAGCACTATGATTTTCACATTTTGGAAAGGGCCAGCTCTCAGTAGAATTTAGAACATTGTTGGATGGTCTGCCTTTCTATCTTCCATTATCTATTTCCATTTGTATCAATTGGCCTCGTTTTTGTAAGAGCCTCTTGTCAGAAACGGAGTCTCCAGGGAACCTCATATCACGTTATATTAATTGAAGATTAGCCCATGGACCCAGCCAAACTAAATGGATTCATCTGAATGAAAGAGAAAGCCTTGACCACAGGACAAAACCTTTTCCCCTTTTATAATCTGTTTGTTTTATATTTATATTTCTGTATCGGACCCAAAGTTCTCTTATACAGAAACAAATATATTGTTCATAATGAATGGCCACTAAAAAAAATAAAAGGGAAAAAAAAAAGAAAATAATCGATTTTCTACTTTTTTTTTCACAGCCAGCACTTTGCCATCCATTTTAATATAGTAAGATGGGGAAATTATTGCTGCACTTAAATAAAAAAAAGACCTATTACTGTTTGAAAACAATAGTCCTATTCCCCTGTTTCCTTTAAAAGGCGATATTATTAATATTATTATTATTATTATTATTATTATTAAAAAGAAAAACAAAAAAACTACTGATGTTTCAGTGTCCTCCATACTTTAAATACATTAAGGCTATGTGAAAATTAATTGTAAATAAATTATGTTTGTCATAAAATTCATTTTAAATTCTTATGTTTTATCATCCGCCGCTGCAGGGGAAAAAGATTATTTCCAAGTAGAAAAAGGGGAAACAAACAAATGCACCAGACTAAAGAAAGAGAAGACCCCTTTGAATTTGAAATAGACGCATACAAAACCCTTATTGCTGTAAGAGTTCAATGGTCTTAAGTAACCAATGGATGAAAATCTTATTTAAGTTCAGTTGTGTCTTTTAATGCATTGTGCTGCTGGTTATATTGGCAGTTAAAGGGTTCCATGTTTTGTGCCAGGAACATCTTTAGATAATTATAATTTAATTTGTGACTTTTGTTAGGAATCACTGGACATCTAAAAGATTTAATTGCAAATATACACACTTTTTTTTCTTCAAATTTCTGTGTAAATTGCAAGGCTGTGCAATGTGTGCTGGTGCAAGCCTTTTTCGGTTACAAAAAAAATAAATGTTTACAGATATAAACTGTTGGTGATTTGCATTTTTTTCATATAAAGTTTTTCATAACTTTTCTGTAGTTATTTATGTTTCTATGGACTTTTAATTATTTTTAAAAACCATGCATAGATTATGATTCTGTATCTTGGATCACCCTAGTTGTACTCAACAATGAAAAGTGTATCTTTTATAGGGACCAAAGACGTAAAGTCTAAAACTTTTCAGGTTGGTGTATAATTCCACCAATTCCTTCCACATCCCATAGTTCACAGACTCCTTTTGTTGCCAGTTACTCCTTCCCAGGGACTTTGACAAAAATATCTATACTATATCCTAATGGGATATAACATTCTTTGAGGCTTATATATTATATAAATCTATATTTCTTCAAATACAATATTTATATACAATTTGTGTTGCTTCTTTTATGGAGACTGGGAAGTTAGAATAATATTTGGCTTTACCTTGCGCTGCCACTTAATTAAATAATTGACAGCATGGGTGCTTGCATATTTCTCTTGTAAGGTGTATCCAGTCCAAGGATCATCCATTACTTGTGGGATATTCTCCTTCCCAACAGGAAGTTGCAAGAGGACACCCACAGCAGAGCTGTCTATATAGCTCCTCCCCTAACTGCCATACCCAGTCATTCTCTTGCAACTCTCGACAAGCATGGAAGTAGTAAGAGAGAAGTGGTGAAACGTAGTTGTTTTCTCCAACATTGGTGTGTCCGGTCCACGGCTTCATCCTTACTTGTGGGATATTCTCTTCCCCTACAGGAAATGGCAAAGAGAGCACCCAGCAAGAGCTGTCCATATAGCTCCCCCTCTGGCTCCGCCCCCCAGTCATTCTCTTTGCCGCTCTGAACAAGTAGCATCTCCACGGGGATGGTAAAGAGTATGTGGTGTTAGTTGTAGTTTTTTATTCTTCTATCAAGAGTTTGTTATTTTAAAATAGTGCCGGTTTGTACTATTTACTCTAAAACAGAAAAGGATGAAGAGTTCTAAAGAGGAGTATGATTTTAGCAGCAGTAACTAAAATCAATTGCTGTTCCCACGCAAGACTGTTGAGCCCAGAGAACTTCAGTTGGGGGGAACAGTTTGCAGACTTTTCTGCTCAAGGTATGATCAGTCATATTTCTAACAAGACATGTTAATGGTAGAAGACTGTCAGTTTTTCCCTTAAGGGGTAACAGATTAAGGCTTACTCATAACAGATTAAGGTTTACAAATGGGCTATACACTGGTTGACACTATTGTGGGCTAAATCGATTGTTTTATTTCATATTTTAATCGCATTTAGAGTGTTTTGTGCACTTTGGGAAAGTTTTTTATCGCCTGGCATTAAGTTAGACGGCTATTTCAGTCAGGGAGGCCCCTTCACTCTGGTATGCAGAGGAAGGAGGCCCCGTTTTCGCGCCTCAATTGCGCAGTTTACTTCCATGGCAGTGCATGCAGCTTCATGTGAGGGGTCCTGTGGCATACTAAAACGGACTCTGGAAGGTTTATTTCATTGCTGAATAACTCTCAGGGAAGGTAAAAAGCCGCAGCAAGGCTGTGGCTGTGATTGTAGTGTACTAAAATTGTCTAATTGAACAAATAGCTCCGGTTTGCTAATTTTAAAAATCGGACATTGCCTTCATTGTTTTTCAATATATCAAAAATAAAGTGTGCCTGTTTATTATTTAAAGGGACAGTAACGCTTTTCTTTAAAAACGCTTTTATTGCATTATTAGCCTGCCAAATTATGTCTAACATGTCTATACCTTCAGATGGCTTATGTTCTGTGTGTATGAAAGCCAAGGTGGTTCCCCCAATTAATGTTTGTGCAAATTGTGTCATAGCGTCCAAACAAAGTATGGACAGTACTGCCACACTAAATAAGATTGCCCAAGATGATTCTTCTAATGAAGGTAGTGGGGATAGTTCCTCATCCTCTCCTTCTGTGTCAACACCAGTTTTGCCCACGCAGGCGATACCTAGTACATCTAGCGCGCCAATGCTTGTTACTATGCAACAGTTAACAGCAGTAATGGATAATTCTATAGCAAATCTGTTTTCCAAACTGCCATCCTACCCTAGAAAGCGTGACAGCTCAGTTTTAAATACAGAAGATGAGCAGGTTGGCGCTGAGGACAATTTATCAGTTATACCCTCACATCAATCTGAATTGGCAGTGAGGGAGGGCCTGTCTGAGGGGGAAATTTCTGATTCAGGAAAAGTTTCTCAGCAGGCAGACACTGATGTCGTAAAATTTAAATTTAAGTTAGAACATCTCCGCGCCCTGCTTAAGGAGGTCCTAACTATTCTTGATGACTGTGATTCTTTGGTAATTCCAGAGAAATTGTGCAAGATGGACAAATTCTTAGAGGTCCCAGTGCACGCTGATGCCTTTCCGATACCCAAGCGGGTGACGGATATAGTGACTAAGGAGTGGGAAAAGCCAGGTATACATTTTGTTCCTCCTCCTATATTCAAGAAAATGTTCCCCATTGTTGACCCCAGAAGGGACGCATGGCAAACGGTTCCTAAGGTTGAGGGGGCAGTGTCAACGTTAGCTAAGCGCACAACTATTCCTATTGAGGACAGTTGCGCTTTTAAAGATCCTATGGATAAAAAATTGGAAGGATTGCTAAAAAAAGATATTTGTTCAGCAAGGTTTCCTGCTTCAACCAATATCGTGCATTATTCCTGTCACCTCGGCAGCGTATTTTTGGTTCGAGGAACTAGAAAATTCGCTCCAAAAAGAGACTCCATATGATGAAGTCATGGACAGAATTCACGCGCTAAAGTTGGCTAATTCCTTTATTTTGGATGCCGCTTTCCAATTGGCTAAGTTAGCGGCGAAAAATTCAGGGTTTGCAATAGTGGCGCGCAGAGCGCTTTGGCTAAAATCCTGGTCGGCGGATGTGTCGTCCAAGAATAAATTGCTTTTTATTCCTTTCAAGGGTAAGACCCTTTTCGGGCCGGAATTGAAAGAGATTATTTCAGACATTACTGGTGGAAAGGGACATGCCCTCCCACAGGATAGGCCTTTCAAGGCTAAGAACAAATCTAATTTTCGTTCCTTTCGCAATTTCAGGAACGGACCGAATCCTAACTCTGCGGCCTCCAGACAAGAAGGCAACTCTTCCCAGCCTAAGCCAGCATGGAAACCATTGCAAGGCTGGAACAAGGGTAAACAGGCCAAGAAGCCTGCTGCTGCTACCAAGACAGCATGAAGGGGTAGTCCCCGATCCGGGACCGGATCTAGTAGGGGGCAGACTTTCTCTCTTCACTCAGGCTTGGGCAAGAGACGTTCAGGATCCCTGGGCACTAGAAATAGTCTCTCAGGGGTATCTTCTAGAGTTCAAGGAACTTCCTCCAAGGGGAAGGTTCCACATGTCTCGTTTATCTTCAGACCAGATAAAGAGACAGGCATTCTTACATTGCGTAGGAGACCTATTAAAAATGGGAGTGATAAACCCAGTTCCAACAGCGGAACAAGGTCTGGGTTTTTACTCAAATCTGTTTGTAGTTCCCAAAAAAGAGGGAACTTTCAGGCCAATTCTGGATCTAAAAATTCTAAACAAATTCCTCAGAGTTCCATCATTCAAAATGGAAACCATTCGGACAATTTTACCAAAAATCCAGGAGGGTCAATATATGACTACCGTGGACTTAAAGGATGCGTACCTGCATATTCCTATCCACAAAGATCATCATCAGTTCCTGAGGTTTGCCTTCATGGACAAACATTACCAGTTCGTGGCTCTTCCGTTCGGTTTAGCCACTGCTCCCAGAATCTTCACAACGGGTCCCTTCTAGCGGTTCTACGACCGAGGGGCATTGCTGTAGCACCTTACCTAGACGACATTCTAATCCAAGCGTCGTCTCTTTCCAAAGCAAAGGCTCATACAGACATTGTTCTAGCCTTTCTCAGATCTCACAGGTGGAAGGTGAACGTAGAAAAGAGTTCCCTTTCTTCTGTTAAGTGTGATCAGTCCACGGGTCATCATTACTTGTGGGATATTAACTGCTCCCCTACAGGAAGTGCAAGAGGATTCACCCAGCAGAGTTGCTATATAGCTCCTCCCCTCTACGTCACCTCCAGTCATTCTCTTGCACCCAACGACTAGATAGGATGTGTGAGAGGACTATGGTGATATATTTAGTTTTTATATCTTCAATCAAAAGTTTGTTATTTTATAATAGCACCGGAGTGTGTTATTCCTTCTCTGGTAGAATTTGAAGAAGAATCTACCTGAGTTTTTCTATGATTTTAGCCGGAGTAGTTAAGATCATATTGCTGTTTCTCGGCCATCTGAGGAGAGGTAAACTTCAGATCAGGGGACAGCAGGCAGATTAATCTGCAAAGAGGTATGTAGCAGTTTATTATTTTCTGACATGGAATTGATGAGAAAATCCTGCCATACCGTTATAATGTAAACTCAGCCTTGAATGCAGTAGATGTAGCTGATATCAGGCTGTCATGTATGTATATTTTACACTTCAGTTTTCTGGGAAATGATACTTCTCTGGCTTTTAAACTGTATACATAGACTTAACCTATTTTGCAGGGACTTGCAATAGGTTTTAAATGACAATTATTGAGGTAAAACGTTTTTTTGCTGGCATGTAAAAACGTTTTTTTCTCTGAGGTACTGGGTGAAAAAATGTTTTGGGCACTTTTTTCCACTTGGCAATAGTTTTGATTTAAATTAGAGCAGTTCACTGATCCCTCTCACTGTTATGTGTGTGGGGGAGGGGCCATTTTGGTGCTTTCACTATGCATCAGAAAAACTCAGTCAGAGGTTCATTTTCTTCCTGCATGATCCGGTTCATCTCTACAGAGTTCAGGGATCTCAAGAGTCTTTTTTGAGGGAAGTAATCATTCACAGCAGAGCTGTGCTGATTGTATTGACTGTGATATAAAAAACGTTTATTTGTGTATTTTTTTCTGCTGCCTGGGTTAGTTATCATTTGCTGAGGGGAACAATCCTTTGCTAAAACTGTATATTCTGACAAAGATTGATGCTATAACTTAATTATTTTATCTGTTATAATATTTTCTGTGCTTCTTAAAGGCACAGTTCGTTTTCATATTATTTGTAAATTACTTTGAAAAGTATTTCCAAGTTGCTGTTTATTTGCTAGTGTGTTAAACATGTCTGATTCAGAGGAATATCTCTGTGCTATATGTGTTAATGCCAAAGTGGAGCCCAATAGAAATTTATGTACTAAATGTATTGATGCTACTTTAAAAAATAGTCAATCTGTACAAATTGAACATATTTCACCAAACAACGAGGGGAGAGTTATGCCGACTAACTCGCCTCACGTGTCAGTACCTGCATCTCCCGCTCAGGAGGTGCGTGATATTGTAGCGCCGAGTGCATCTGGGCGGCCATTACAAATCACATTACAAGATATGGCTACTGTTATGACTGAAGTTTTGGCTAAACTACCAGAACTAAGAGGTAAACGTGATCACTCTGGGATGAGAACAGAGTGCGCTGATAATGCAAGGGCCATGTCTGATACTGCGTCACAGTTTGCAGAACGTGAAGACGGAGAGCTTCATTCTGTGGGTGACGGTTCTGATCCAAATAAACTGGACTCAGACATTTCAAATTTTAAATTTAAGCTTGAGAACCTCCGTGTGTTACTAGGGGAGGTATTAGCGGCTCTGAATGATTGTAACACAGTTGCAATCCCAGAAAAAATGTGTAGGTTGGATAAATATTTTGCAGTACTGACGTTTTTCCTATACCTAAGAGACTTACTGACATTGTTACTAAGGAGTGGGATAGACCCGGTGTGCCTTTCTCACCCCCTCCTATATTCAGAAAAATGTTTCCAATAGACGCCGCCACACGGGACTTATGGCAAATGGTCCCTAAGGTGGAGGGAGCAGTTTCTACTTTAGCTAAGCGTACCACTATCCCAGTGGAGGATAGCTGTGCTTTTTCAGATCCAATGGATAAAAAATTAGAGGGTTACCTTAAGAAAATGTTTGTTCAATAAGGGTTTATATTGCAACCTCTTGCATGTATTGCGCCTGTCACGGCTGCAGCAGCATTTTGGTTTGAGTCTCTGGAAGAGACACTTCAATCATCCACACTAGATGACATCACACACAAACTTAAATTCCTTAAGTTAGCTAATTCATTTATTTCAGATGCCGTAGTACATTTAACTAAACTTGCGGCTAAAAATTCAGGATTCGCCATTCAGGCACGCAGAGCTCTGTGGCTAAAATCCTGGTCAGCTGATGTTACGTCTAAATCTAAATTGCTTAATATTCCTTTCAAAGGGCAGACCTTATTCGGGCCCGGCTTGAAAGAGATTATTGATGACATTACAGGAGGTAAAGGTCATGCCCTGCCTCAGGACAAGGCCAAAGCCAAGGCTAGACAGTCCAATTTTCGTTCCTTTCGTAATTTCAAAGCAGAAGCAGCATCAACTTCCTCTGCACCAAAACAGGAAGGAGCTGTTGCTCGCTACAGACAAGGCTGGAAACCTAACCAGTCCTGGAACAGGGGCAAACAGGCCAGAAAACCTGCTGCTGCCCCTAAGACAGCATGAATTGAGGGCCCCCGATCCGGGACCGGATCTAGTGGGGGGCAGACTTTCCCTCTTCGCCCAGGCTTGGGCAAGAGATGTTCAGGATCCCTGGGCGTTAGAGAACATATCTCAGGGATACCTTCTGGACTTCAAATCCTCTCCCCCAAGAGGGAGATTTCATCTGTCAAGGTTGTCAACAAACCTAACAAAGAAGGAAGCGTTTCTACGCTGCGTACAAGATCTTTTATTAATGGGAGTGATCCATCCAGTTCCGCGGTTGGAACAAGGACAAGGGTTTTACTCAAATCTGTTTGTAGTTCCCAAAAAGAGGGAACCTTCAGGCCAATCTTGGATTTAAAGATCCTAAACAAATTCCTAAGAGTTCCATCGTTCAAGAAGGAAACTATTCGAACAATTTTGCCCATGATCCAAGAGGGTCAGTACTTGACCACAGTGGATTTAAAGGATGCTTACCTTCACATACCGATTCACAGAAGTCATTACCGGTATCTAAGGTTTGCCTTTTTAGACAGGCATTACCAGTTTGTAGCTCTTCCATTCGGACTGGCTACGGCTCCAAGAATCTTCACAAAGGTTCTGGGCACTCTTCTGGCGGTACTAAGACCGCGAGGAATTTCAGTAGCTCCGTACTTAGACGACATACTGATACAAGCTTCAAGCTTTCAAACTGCCAAATCTCATACAGAGATAGTACTGGCATTTCTAAGGTCGCATGGATGGAAAGTGAACGAAGAGAAAAGTTCTCTCTTTCCACTCACAAGAGTTCCCTTCCTGGGGACTCTGATAGATTCTGTAGAAATGAAGATTTACCTGACAGAGGACAGGTTAACAAAACTTCAAAATGCATGCCGTGTCCTTCATTCCATTCAAGAGACCAGAAATTCTCTTCTATGGTGGCTTTATCGGCCACATCTGTCCAGGGGAATGCCATTCAGCAGGCCAGACTGGTCAATTGTAACAACAGACGCCAGCCTACTAGGTTGGGGCGCTGTCTGGAATTCTCTGAAGGCTCAGGGACTATGGAATCAGGAGGAGAGTCTTCTTCCAATAAACATTCTGGAATTGAGAGCAGTCCTCAATGCTCTTCTGGCTTGGCCCCAGTTAGCAACTCGGGGGTTCATCAGGTTCCAGTCGGACAACATCACGACTGTAGCTTATATCAACCATCAGGGAGGGACAAGAAGCTCCCTAGCAATGATGGAAGTATCGAAGATAATTCGCTGGGCAGAGTCTCACTCTTGCCACCTGTCTGCAATCCAGTGGAGAACTGGGAGGCGGATTTCTTAAGTCGTCAGACTTTTCATCCGGGGGAGTGGGAACTTCATCCAGAGGTCTTTGCCCAAATACTTCCACGTTGGGGCAAACCAGAGATAGATCTCATGGCGTCTCGACAGAACGCCAAGCTTCCGCGCTACGGGTCCAGATCCAGGGATCCGGGAGCGGTCCTGATAGATGCCTTGACAGCACCATGGACCTTCAGGATGGCTTATGTGTTTCCACCTTTCCCGATGCTTCCTCGATTGATTGCCAGAATCAAACAGGAGAAAGCATCAGTGATTCTAATAGCGCCTGCATTGCCACGCAGGACTTGGTATACAGATCTGGTGGACATGTCTTTCTGTCCACCTTGGTCGTTACCTCTGAAACAGGACCTTCTGATTCAGGGTCCTTTCAAACATCAAAATCTAACTTCTCTGAAGCTGACTGCTTGGAAATTGAACGCTTGATCTTATCAAAGCGTGGTTTTTCTGAGTCAGTTATTGATACCTTAATACAGGCTAGGAAGCCTGTCACCAGAAAGATTTACCATAAAATATGGCGTAAATACCTATATTGGTGCGAATCCAAAGGTTACTCTTGGAATAAGGTTAGGATTCCTAGGATATTGTCTTTTCTACAAGAAGGTTTAGAAAAGGGGTTATCCGCTAGTTCCTTAAAGGGACAGATCTCAGCTCTGTCCATTCTGTTACACAAGCGTCTGTCAGAAGTTCCAGACGTTCAGGCTTTTTGTCAGGCTTTGGCCAGGATTAAACCTGTGTTTAAAGCTGTGGCTCCACCATGGAGTTTAAACCTTGTTCTTAACGTTTTACAGGGTGTTCCGTTTGAACCCCTTCATTCCATTGATATAAAGTTGTTATCTTGGAAAGTTCTATTTTTAATGGCTATTTCCTCGGCTCGAAGAGTCTCTGAGTTATCAGCCTTACATTGTGATTCTCCTTATTTGATTTTTCACTCGGATAAGGTAGTTCTGCGTACTAAGCCTGGGTTCTTACCTAAGGTAGTCACTAACAGGAATATCAATCAGGAGATTGTTGTTCCATCCTTGTGCCCAAATCCTTCTTCAAGGAAGGAACGTCTTTTGCACAATCTGGATGTAGTTCGTGCCCTTAAATTTTATTTACAGGCAACTAAAGATTTTCGACAAACGTCTTCCCTGTTTGTCGTTTACTCTGGTCAGAGGAGAGGTCAAAAAGCTTCTGCTACCTCTCTCTCTTTTTGGCTTCGTAGCATAATTCGTTTAGCTTATGAGACTGCTGGACAGCAGCCTCCTGAAAGAATTACAGCTCATTCCACTAGAGCTGTGGCTTCCACTTGGGCCTTTAAGAATGAGGCCTCTGTTGAACAGATTTGCAAGGCTGCAACTTGGTCTTCGCTTCATACTTTTTCCAAATTTTACAAATTTGACACTTTTGCTTCCTCGGAGGCTATTTTTGGGAGAAAGGTTCTTCAGGCAGTGGTTCCTTCTGTATAAAGAGCCTGCCTATCCCTCCCGTCATCCGTGTACTTTTGCTTTGGTATTGGTATCCCACAAGTAATGATGACCCGTGGACTGATCACACTTAACAGAAGAAAACATAATTTATGCTTACCTGATAAATTCCTTTCTTCTGTAGTGTGATCAGTCCACGGCCCGCCCTGTTTTTTAAGGCAGGTAAATATTTTTTAAATTATACTCCAGTCACCACTACACCCTTGGCTTCTCCTTTCTCCTTGGTCGAATGACTGGAGGTGACGTAGAGGGGAGGAGCTATATAGCAACTCTGCTGGGTGAATCCTCTTGCACTTCCTGTAGGGGAGCAGTTAATATCCCACAAGTAATGATGACCCGTGGACTGATCACACTACAGAAGAAAGGAATTTATCAGGTAAGCATAAATTATGTTGTCTCCGTCAACAAGAATTCCCTTTTTGGGAACAATAATAGATACTTTAGAAATGAAGATCTTCCTGACAGAGGTCAGAAAGTCAAAGCTTCTAAACGCTTGTCAAGTTCTTCACTCTATTCTTCAGCTTTCCATAGCTCAGTGCATGGAAGTAGTAGGATTGATGGTTGCAGCAATGGACATAGTTCCTTTTGCTCGAATTCATCTAAGACCATTACAACTGTGCATGCTCAATCAGTGGAATGGGGACTATGCAGACTTGTCTCCCCAGATTCAAGTAGACCAGGTAACCAGGGATTCTCTCCGCTGGTGGTTGTCTCACGATCACCTGTCTCAGGGAATGAGTTTCCGCAGACCAGAATGGGTCATTGTCACGACCGACGCCAGTCTCTTAGGCTGGGGTGCGGTCTGGGACTCTCTGAAAGCTCAAGGTCTATGGTCTCGAGAAGAGTCTCTTCTCCCGATAAACATTTTAGAACTGAGAGCGATATTCAATGCGCTCCTGGCGTGGCCTCACCTAGCAAAGGCCAAATTCATAAGGTTCCAGTCGGACAACATGACGACTGTAGCGTACATCAATCATCAGGGGGGAACAAAGAGTTCCTTAGCGATGAGAGAGGTATCCAAGATCATCAAATGGGCGGAGGATCACTCCTGCCACCTATCTGCAATTCACATCCCAGACTTTTCATCCGGGGGAGTGGGAACTCCACCCGGAGGTTTTTGCCCAGTTAACTCAACTATGGGGCATTCCAGATATGGATCTGATGGCGTCTTGCCAGAACGCAAAGGTTCTTCGATACGGGTCCAGATCCAGGGATCCCAAGGCGACACTGGTGGATGCATTAGTGGCGCCTTGGTCGTTCAACCTAGCTTATGTATTTCCACCGTTCCCTCTCCTTCCCAGGCTTGTAGCCAGGATCAAACAGGAGCAGGCCTTGGTGATTCTAATAGCCCCTGCGTGGCCACGCAGGACTTGGTATGCAGACCTGGTGAATATGTGATCGTCTCCACCATGGAAGCTACCTTTGAGGCAGGATCTTCTAGTACAAGGTCCGTTCGAACATCCAAATCTAGTCCCTCTCCAACTGACTGCTTGGAAATTGAACGCTTGATTCTAACTAAGCGTGGGTTTTCAGATACAGTCATAGATACTCTGGTTCAAGCCAGAAAACCTGTAACTAGGAAGATTTACCATAAGATATGGCAAAAATATATCCGTTGGTGTGAATCCAAGGGATTCCCTTGGTGTAAAATTAAAATTCCTAGGATACTTTCCTTTCTCCAAAAAGGTCTGGATAAAGGTTTGTCAGCTAGTTCCTTAAAAGGACAGATATCTGCTCTGTCTGTTTTGTTACACAAACGTCTGGCAGCAGTGCCAGATGTACAGGCGTTTGTACAGGCGTTAGTTAGAATCAAGCCTGTTTACAGACCCATGACTCCTCCTTGGAGTCTAAATTTAGTTCTTTCAGTTCTTCAGGGGGTTCCGTTTGAACCCATGCATTCCATAGATATTAAGATATTAAGTTTTTGGTTGCTATTTCTTCTGCTAGAAGAGTTTCTGAATTATCTGCTTTGCAGTGTACTTCTCCCTATCTGGTATTCCATACAGATAAGGTAGTTTTACGTACCAAGCCTGGTTTTCTTCCAAAGGTCGTTTCCAACAGGAATATTAACCAGGAAATTGTTGTTCCTTCTCTGTGTCCGAATCCACTTTCAAAGAAGGAACGCTTGTTACACAATCTAGATGTGGTCCGTGCTTTAAAGTTTTATTTAGAAGCAACAAAGGATTTCAGACAGACATCATCTTTGTTTGTTGTGTATTCTGGTAAGAGGAGAGGGCAGAAAGCTACTGCTACCTCTCTTTCTTTTTGGCTGAAAAGCATCATCCGATTGGCTTATGAGACTGCCGGACGGCAGCCTCCTGAACGAATTACAGCTCATTCTACTAGAGCTGTGGCTTCCACATGGAAGAACGAGGCTTCTGTTGATCAGATCTGTAAGGCAGCGACTTGGTCTTCTCTGCATACTTTTGCCAAATTTTACAAATTCGATACTTATGCTTCTTCGGAGGCTATTTTTGGGAGAAAGGTTTTGCAAGCCATGGTGCCTTCCGTTTAGGTAACCTGGTTTGCACCCTCCCTTCATCTGTGTCCTAAAGCTTTGGTATTGGTTCCCACAAGTAAGGATGAAGCCATGGACCGGACACACCAATGTTGGAGAAAACAGAATTTATGTTTACCTGATAAATTTCTTTCTCCAACGGTGTGTCCGGTCCACGGCCCGCCCTGGTTTTTAATCAGGTTTGAAAAATGTATTTCTTTATACACTACAGTCACCACGGCACCCTATAGTTTCTCCTTTTTCTCCTAACCGTCGGTCGAATGACTGGGGGGCGGAGCCAGAGGGGGAGCTATATGGATAGCTCTTGCTGGGTGCTCTCTTTGCCATTTCCTGTAGGGGAAGAGAATATCCCACAAGTAAGGATGAAGCCGTGGACCGGACACACCGTTGGAGAAAGAAATTTATCAGGTAAACATAAATTCTGTTTTTTTTCTTCAATCAAAAGTTTATTTTTAAATGGTACCGGAGTTGTACTATTTTTGTCCCAAGCAGAAAATAGAAGACGAATCTGCCTGTGATCTCTATGATCTTAGCAGGTTGTAACTAAGATCCATTGCTGTTCTCACACATAACTGAAGAGAGAGGTAACTTCAGCTGGGGAATGGCGTGCAGGTTATCCTGCTATGAGGTATGTGCAGTTAATAATTTTTTCTAGAGATGTAAATGCTAGAAAATGCTGCTGATACCAGATTTAGGTAAGGTAAGCCTGAATACAGTGATTTAATAGCGACTGGTATCATGCTTACTTGCAGAGGTAATACTCTTATAAATTTTCAATATAAAACGTTTGCTGGCATGTTTAAACGTTTTTATATATGCTTTGGTGATAAAACTTTATTGGGGCCTAGTTTTTTTCCACATGGCTGGCTTAAATTTGCCTAGAAACAGTTTCCTTAGGCTTTCCACTGTTTAGACATGAGTGGGAGGGGCCTAATTTAGCGCTTTAATGCTTAGTAACTTTTGCAGACTGAGACATCCAGCTTTCCTCCAGGAGTCCCCTGAATGCTATAGGACATCTCTTAAGGGCTCTTAGGCAGTTTGTTGTGACTGTTAAACGTCTATATCGTTTTTTTGATCCGTTTTTTGAACTAAGGGGTTAATCATCCATTAGCAAGTGGGTGCAATGCTCTGTTAGCCTATTATACACACTGTAAAAATTTCGTTTGATTTACTGCTTTTTTTCACTGTTTTTCAAATTCTGACCTTTTTTATTTTTCTTAAAGGCACAGTACCGTTTTTATTTTTTGCTTGTTAACTTGATTTAAAGTGTTTTCCAAGCTTGCTGGTCTCATTGCTAGTCTGTTTAAACATGTCTGACATAGAGTAAACTCCTTGTTCATTATGTTTAGAAGCCATGGTGGAACCCCCTCTTAGAATGTGTACCAAATGTACTGATTTCACTCTAAGTAATAAAGATTATATTCTGTCTTTAAAAAATTTATCACCAGAGGAATCTGACGAGGGGGAAGCTATGCCGACTAACTCGGCCCACGTGTCAGACCCTTTGACTCCCGCTCAAGGGACTCACGCTCAAGTGGCGCCAAGTACATCTAGGGCGCCCATGGCGTTTACTTTACAAGACATGGCGGCAGTCATGGATAATACACTGTCAGCGGTATTATCCAGACTACCTGGGTTTCAAGGAAAGCGAGATAGCTCTGGAGTTAGAAGAAATACAGAGCATACTGACACTTTTGTAGCTATGTCTGATACTCCCTCACAATATGCAGAAGCTGAGGAAGGAGAGCTTCTTTCTGTGGGTGATATTTCTGACTCGGGGAAGAGGATTCAACCTGATTCTGATATGTCAACATTTAAATTTAAGCTTGAACACCTCCGCGTATTGCTCAGGGAGGTTTTAGCTGCTCTGAATGACTGTGATACAATTGCCGTGCCAGAAAAATTGTGTAGATTGGACAAATACTATGCAGTGCCGGTGTGCACTAATGTTTCTTCTGTTATGTGTGATCAGTCCACGGGTCATCATTACTTCTGGGATATAACTCCTCCCCAACAGGAAATGCAAGAGGATTCACCCAGCAGAGCTGCACATAGCTCCTCCCCTCTACGTCACTCCCAGTCATTCTCTTGCACCCAACGACTAGATAGGATGTGTGAGAGGACTATGGTGATTATACTTAGTTTTTATAACTTCAATCAAAAGTTTGTTATTTTACAATAGA